>NW_017695019.1:0-3764 GCF_001879085.1 Nicotiana attenuata
ATAATCAATGTATTTAACTCAAGATAGGTGGGGATAGCTTACCTTATCGTTGATGATGAAAATCCCCTCTTGAAACCCTCCAAGAATCGCCCAAGCCAAGAAAATATGAGAGGAAATGGCCAAATCCCGATTTTTAAAACACTCACTGCCTCCAGCACTTTCCGCACCTGCGGTCTCTTGACCGCTTCTGCGGTTCCGCAGGTGCGGCCCTTCTACCGCTCCTGCGGTTTATCACCAGGCCGTCCTTTCTGCTTCTGCGGCTGCATGACCGCATCTGCGGTCCCTTCACTTCTGGTCCAAAACCGCATCTGCGGCTCCTCTAGCCGCTTCTGCGGCTCCGCACCTGCGGCCAATGTCTCGGAGGTGCGGTTATACCAGCAACCAGCAACTTAAGCTTTTCAAAAATTCTATTTTGGATCCATTAACCACCCGAAATCCACCCGAGGCCTCCGGGACTCCAACCAATCATACCAACCAGTTCCAAAACACATTACGGACTTGCTCGAGGCCTCAAATCATATCAAACAACGCTAAAACCACGAATCGACCTCTAATCCAAGCTTTATGAACTTTAGAATTTCAAACTTCTACTTTCGATGTTTAAACCTATCAAATCACATCCGATTGACTTCAAATTTTGCGCACAAGTCATATTCGACATTACGGACCTACTCCAACTTTCGGAATCAGATTCCGACCCCGATATCAAAAAGTCCACCTCCTGTCAAACTTCTCAAAACCTTCAAATTTCTATCTTTAGCCAAATGGCTCCAAAAATGCTCCACGGACATCCAAATTCACTTCCGATCGCGCTCCCAACTCCAGAATCACCCTACGGAGCTACTCCCAGACTCGAAATCCCAAACGGACATCGATAACACTGAAATGCACTTCAACTCAAACTTATGAAATTTCTTTCAAAATGCTAACTTCCACAATAGGCGCCCAAACGCTCCCGGGTCATCCAAAACCCGACCCGGGCATACGCCCAATTCCGAATCATCATACGAACCTACTGGAACCTTCAGATCCCGATTCCGAGGTCGTTTACTCTGAAATACAATCTTAGATAATTCTTTCAACTTAAAGCTTCCGAAATGAGAATTTCCTCTCCAAGTCAACTCCGAACTTCCCGAAATTTAATTCCGACCACGCGTACAAGTCATAATGCCTGAATTGAAGCTGCTCATGGCCTCAAATTACTGAACGGCGCGCTAGGGCTCAAAACGACCGGTCGGGTCGTTACATCCTCTCCCACTTAAACATACGTTCGTCCTCGAACGTGCTAGGGACTATGCTGGGGTTGTCCGAATTCACTGTTTAACACCTCGAGCACCTACCTGTGCTACCACAACTCAACTGGGCGCCCTAGCTCGATCAATCTGAAGATATCCTTTTTCACTTAAGCAAATAAGCCTTAGAGCCCAATTCCATCATCCGGAACTCTCTGCCAGGCTTGTTCCAACATACACTCACAGTATCAATAACTATACACAGCACCAAAACATGACTGCATATCTTAGCTGAATTCACACCTTGCACCACTTTACTCACAGGACCACAATAGCATTCTCTGGTCGAATAAATCGAAATTCCACGAATCTGATGCTCCCATTGCACCTCATGACCTACACAGGTCTTGCTCTAACTCTTACAATACCGCCATGACGGAAGAGATGCGTAGAAATTCATAACCAATTGCCGAACCAACAAATCATTGGGTTTATACTCCTATCAGGAACCATCACCTCATCTTGAACCAAATAATGGCCTTAGCTCCTTAATGTACTTCATACAATTCGATCGCACTGATCCTAGATCCAGTAACCTTATCTTACTCTGTACGAACTGCTCAGGCAGTAAGTCACCCCTGACATGACCAAAAGTCTCATATGATGCCACAACGTGCCAATAGGCTACCAACTCGAACACGATACATAAGGAAAATGAACTCTGGAAGGGACTACTCAAATCACGCAACTAATATGAACCTTCCCCAGAAAATGGAGAAACAAAACACATAGAATAGAATATAAGGGACTGTAATTATCATCACACTGTTGCAGCGTGCAACCCGATCCGCACATAAAACTCACATAAGGAGATACACATCGAGCTGAATTGCTCATTACAACAAGATACCGAATATCGGTCACAAGTACGCTAAGTGCATAATACCATCCCTGAGGGGACATATAGTGCCATAAGCTACAAACTCAAGAACAACTAAGGTGCGATATACGATATGAATCTCAAGAGCCATTTTGCTCATATAACATCATCTCTACGCAGAACCTCAACACATAAGCAATTTCCCAAGCCGTCTCACAACTCACATGGCGCAATGTATCATTACATAAAATATCTGACGACAAAATAACACCCTGACTACTCCTCAATAAGGAGCGCATTACTGAAATGAACACGCCTGGCCTGATGTAAAGCCCATATTCACATTTAAATCCAGCCATAGACCTCAAGCTGATTCTGATCGCACCGAACTAGGCTAATAACCTTTCAAAGGTCTATAAATACTCCCCTTTCTCTCATAACACATAAGAACAACCATCATAACCGGAGTAATCATCCACAGTCCACAACCCCAATAAACCGAGTGCCCTCCAGGCATACATTCTCAAATTAATGATACCACCACAATCTCCATACTTGGTTTCATTCTCCAATCAATCAGTGACTACATGCCACACTTGTACAATCTTCCCGTGGAACACGCCCCCACGATCTTTCGTAACAGATACAAGTCTGTATATCCATACCACCGGCCGCACTAACGCCGAAAAACGGTCAAGAATCCATAACCAGGATGCAAAGCCTCTTTCACAAACGCCGATCTCAGGTGATGCTGAAGACAATACCACTTACTTTAAACATCGAAGCTACTTTCCTGCTCATCCGAGCTTGTGACATTCCCGTCAACACCGAACGGTAACCTCGATCCTCACTTCAAATTCCATACCACTCTCTGCACCTAACATGCCAATATACGATAGAACACGATTTTCATCATAACTCCGGAACCACTAATAGACTAACACTTCATCATATAAAAACTTTTCACTTAACTCACTTCAAGAGAACCATTGCGACACACATGTGAATTCTCATAACCGTAGAATACGCCAAATCTCTAAGTAGTGGTCTTAAGCCACAATAGCCCCCTTCCGGGACCCGCCTACACCTGACAGGCCATAACAGTAGAATACTTCTGAATAACATTAATTACGGCGGCCGACAAGCCTCACATGTACCGTCACAAATCACTTACATAACTTGATCGCGCTGAAGGAACCGATCACTGCCACCAATATGCCAATTCAACTATGGCTAATCAATCTATCTTCCTCCAATTTGTCCTTGATTGCCTTAGAAATAATAATAACTCCATTCAACACATAGCATACTCCATCCACACTCATCTCGAGTGACCTTGACTCACGAGACCATGCTGTCTCAAATCTCACGAACCATTTCATACCTCCCAATTGCTACCCTGCAGGTCAAAACATCATAGAGCCTTCTGGGCACCCCCTCATAAGCTGCTACAAGGCTTGATTCTTAACTGTATCTATAGGCTCGAAGCCATTAGGCACCACACTTTACCCCTTTGAATCCACTAGGACTGTTGTTGAGAGCCACCCGCTCTGACTTGGCCCCGAATATAATCAACTCCATAAATATTCTAGCACGTGAATACCCTCTCGTCGAAGCACCCGGCAGAATCACTTCCCTTGAAACCCACATCT
>NW_017695020.1:0-3763 GCF_001879085.1 Nicotiana attenuata
TTCCATGATATAAAAGAATATCTCCGGATGGGAGTATACCCGACACAAGCTACAGGGGATCAAAAGAGAGCAATTCGACGCTTGGCAAGCGGATTTTTCTTCAGTGGAGGAGTGTTGTACAAGAGAACTCCAGATCTTGGTTTATTGAGATGCATAGATGCCAGACAGGCTACAGTTATCATGGCTGAGGTACATGCGGGAGTTTGCGGACCTCATATGAGTGGATATATATTGGCAAAGAAGATCCTTCGAGCAGGTTACTATTGGCTTACTATGGAACGGGATTGCATCAGTTTCGTGCGCAAATGTCATCAATGTCAGATACACGGAGATTTGATTCATTCTCCACCATCTGAATTGCATACAATGTCAGCACCATGGCCGTTCGTTGCCTGGGGAATGGATGTTATTGGTCCGATTGAGCCAGCAGCCTCAAATGGGCATAGATTCATTTTGGTAGCTATTGATTATTTCACTAAATGGGTGGAGGCAAAAACCTTCAAATCCGTGACTAAGAAGGCAGTTGTCGATTTCGTACATTCAAATATCATATGCCGGTTTGGGATCCCGAAGGTAATCATCACAGATAATGGTGCCAATCTTAATAGTCATTTGATGGCCGAGACATGTCAACAGTTTAAGATCATGCACCGCAATTCCACTCCATATCGGCCTAAGGCAAATGGGGCAGTCGAAGCAGCTAACAAGAATATCAAGAAAATACTTCGGAAAATGGTAGAAGGGTCAAGGCAATGGCATGAAAAGTTACCTTTTGCTTTGTTAGGCTATCGCACTACTGTCCGCACTTCAGTAGGAGCGACTCCCTACTTTTTGGTGTATGGAACCGAAGCAGTAATACCCGCAGAGGTTGAAATCCCATCCCTCCGAATCATCACAGAGGCAGAGATTGATGATGATGAATGGGTTAAAGCCCGCCTGGAACAACTAAGTTTGATTGATGAGAAGCGACTGGCAGCAGTGTGTCACGGTCAATTGTACCAACGAAGAATGGCAAGAGCATATAACAAGAAAGTACGTCCGCGGAAGTTCGAAGTAGGACAGTTGGTGCTGAGACGTATCTTACCTCATTGGGCTGAGGCAAAAGGAAAGTTCGCCCCAAACTGGCAAGGACCATTTGTTGTAACCAGAGTTTTGTCCAATGGCGCTTTATATCTAACGGACGTGGAAGGAAAATGTGTAGAAATGGCTATCAATTCTGATGCAGTCAAGAGATATTATGTATGATTTTCTTTATCTTTGTGTACCTGATTGTACTTGGCATGTCTTGAGATTGAAATGATGAAGGCATTTTGTTCTGCTACCCCAAACACTTCATCCTTTGTTATCCCTTTGAGCCTCATTATATTTCCTTTCGTATCCCTCTTTCGGAATCAATAACAAAACTCGAAGGCCCGAGCAGGGAAAGTCAGCAGAGAAACAAGGAAAAAACAGTCCAAAAGAAAAGAAGAGAAAAGAGAAGAAAAGAAAAAGAAAAAAAAGAGAGAAAAGAAAAGTAAAGAAAAAAAAGAAAGAAAAAGAAAAGAGGAGAGAAGGAAAAGAAAAGAAATGAACAAACAAAAAAAAAAGTAGAAGAAAGAAAGATCGCCACAATAAAGTAGTTCTATGCCTGAACTACGTTTGACTTGATCCCGAAAGGGTACGTAGGCAGCCTCACTGAGGTTCAGTCACAGCAGAAGAAAAATCCAAGAATCCCCAAGAAGGAAACTGGGGCAGAAGTTATGGTTGTTGCATGAGATATGATTCTGAAAGTTGTAATGTTGAACCCACATTTGAATTATTTTGAGCTTTTATACCTTTCTTTCTAAAACCCATCCAAAAGCCACATTACGGTCCAAAGAAAGACCTTCTAATCAATTTCAAGAAATGTCAATACGGACAGGTAAGGCGACTCAGGTCGGAGATAACACTCTGGTGACAGAAGGAAAAGGATAAAATGAGAGAGTCTTATCGGTGAAAACCCTCACGGGCACCATAGGGCGATGTGAGTTGAGAGAAATGAAAATGAGAGAGTCTTATCGGTGAAAACCCTCACGGGCACCATAGGGCGATGTGAGTTGAGAGAAATGAAAATGAGGGAGTCTTATTGGTGAAAAACCCTCACGGGCACCGTAAGGCGAGGTGAGTTTGAGAGATATTAAAATGAGAGAGTCTTATTGGTGAAAACCCTCACGGGCACTGTAAGGCGAAAAGTGAGATCTTTCAGTTGGGCAAATGAAAAAAGTCTGTGGTTGAAGGTTGTTTGAAACATGGCAAAACAAGCAAGGTTTGAGTTTGGCGAGAGTCGGGCGTGAAAGTATGAGACAACAAATGTGGTAACTGATAATTGATTGGTTGGACAGACTAGGCTGGAATCCAAAATGCACGGCACGATCAATGGAATCAGCCTTTCCGCTTAGATAAGTCCTGTCCTTTTTCTCTTCATTACAACTCATTCGTTTTCATAGTTTTTCTATCCTCAAAACCTTCGAGGTCATTGCATTTCATTCTCTTGAAGTCTGTCTATAAGATGTTTTAGTGTCAGTTCTATTCAAAACAACAGAAGGATGTCAAAGCTAACTACCAGCTTCCCAGCTAGATGGCACAACAAGGTGGAGACATGTCACAAGAGAGTAAAACATGAAGGACCAATGAAAATCAGTGGAATAATCAGATGGTTGTGAGAGAGAAGCAAGGTTCACAAGAAAGGAACAGAAACACCAAACAGTGATACGAGGTAAAACATGTGGGTCATCAAGATCAGAGGGTTGAAAGTCAATTGGGAAATCGTGACAAGTCAAAGCAAGTCCAAAGAAGCAAGTCAGAGCAAAGTCGGAAACGGGAGCACGGCCAACAAGAATGCCAGCAGCTAACCACCATTTTACATTAACAAATTTTTCTTTGATTGGAACAGGAGCAGAAAATTTTCTTTGTTTGTTTATTTTGTTGAAGTCAGGCGCCCACCTGGAGAACAAGGGAATACATTTCAAATTTCAGCAATCAGGCGCCCACCTGGAGAACAAGGGAATACATTTCAAATTTCAGCAATCAGGCGCCCACCTGGAGAACAAGGGAAGTGCAATTCAATTTTAGCTTTAATTTTAATATTTGATAACATGCTGTATCCAGTTACCAAACTGGAGCAGAAAATTTTCTTTGTTTGTTCATTTTGTCGCAATCAGGCGCCCACCTGGAGAACAAGGGAATACATTTCAAATTTCAGCAATCAGGCGCCCACCTGGAGAACAAGGGAATACATTTCAAACTTTAGCAATCAGGCGCCCACCTGGAGAACAAGGGAAGTACAATTCAAATTTTAGCTTCCAAATTTTTAGTAGTGTTTGGTAACGTGATGCGCCCGGCCACCAAAACTGGGGCAGAAAATTCTTTTCTTTTGTTGTTTGTCTATTTTTGAAATCAGGAGCCCGCCTGGAGAACAGAGGCATTTATTTTTCAAGTTATTAGCAATCAGGAGCCCGCCTGGAGAATAGAGGCATTTATTTTCAAGTTTTTAGCAATTAGGAGTCCACCTGAATAATAGAGCCATTTGTTTCAAGTTTTAGCAATCAGGAGCCCCGCCTGGAGAACAGAGGCATTTATTCCAAGCTTTAGCAATTAGGAGCCCGCCTGGAGAACAGAGGCATTCATTTTCAGATTTTTAGCAATCAGGAGCCCACCTGGAGAACAAGAAAATATTTCAAATTTCAGTAGTCAGGAGCCCACCTGGAAAACGGACACACGTTTCAAATAATAACAATCAGGCATT
>NW_017695021.1:0-3762 GCF_001879085.1 Nicotiana attenuata
GCAATTTATATATTTTGTGCGGCGAGGCTCGTCTCAGTTTTTATTTAAGGGCCATTCTAGAAAGACTATTGTTTTCTAGTATGAATTGTCTCTTAAAAAATCCTAATTAATCAATTTTATCAGTTGCTATTATTTAAAGTGAACAAGGAATTTGGGCTTCGGTTCAAGTCCACATTTGAACAAGAGGCGAACCTCTTAATTCAAGTATGCTACTTAACCTGATGTCCCAAGCCCCATGTTGTCAAAATTAATCTCTGATTCAATGCTCATTCAGGCCTTCGAATCTTGAACCTGGCCCAATATAAAATAAACACAATCTGTTGTTTTGTTGAGCTGTTGCCAGCTCTGGGCCTCAACACAGGCCCAATTAATGAGCTGGGTAAGACTGGAATTGGGTCATTCCTTAGTGCTACTGAGGCCAAAACGTGTCTAAATTTCTTATTAATTTACACCTGATTGGCAAAAACTTATGCAGATATTCGGAGAAAGTAGACGATTGAGGTGTTTATACGGAAATACTACTGAGATCTAAACGAAAATGTGAAGAGTGGACCTACTGTGATTGAGGCTCAAATTCATTCATTTTTGGCACTCAAATGGAAATAATAGCTGAACTAACTGTAAACACATCATGGCTAACAACAGATTTGTAGACCTGAAGCAACCCAAGTTTCGAACCCTTTAGTTAATATTACACTTAATGCTCATACAAGTTCCAACTGTTTCAACATAGCTATGATTCAATGCCTATCAAACTCTGAATGATCCTGACTTATTCTAGAGTTATACTAATAACTGTATTAATACAGACTAAATCCAGCAATTTGTATAAGCCAATTAGAACAGTCCAATACAGTCCATCAACAGTCCAACACAGTCCAAATCAATTTTAAAACAACAATCCTAATTATACAGTCTATGTGTTTATTATTCATGTAATACAAGCCAAATAACTAACTAACATCTATTTAACTACAAACAACAGAAAACATCCAACGAGCAGAGATCTGATGAACACTTGGCATTTCCACTCCAATTCAAGGCTACATCGAGATGAATTTAAAAGATATGTACCTGGAATTTGAAATACAACAAGAGGAAGAAGAGATCAGCAGTAGGGTGAGCAAATAGCAATGTCAACAACAGGTCACAGCAGCAGAAAGACAATTTGAGTCCAATACACAATGTCACATAGCCCAAGAAAATGTAACAGAGGTACAACACCAAAATGACCCCAAAATAACTCGATTGAAACCAAAATCCACTCAAAATCAAACCCAGTAGATCTCTGAAGCTTCAGCAACCAGAAAACAACCCAAAAGCTTTGAATAAACCCCAAAACGACTTGAAATTGAATCTAGGACCACTAGGAAACGGATTAACAAGCTAAACTTGCAATCAATCTACAAATCTTAATGTAACAGGATATTTTTGGATTTTTCTGTTGTTTTTGTTTGTTTTATTTGTTTTGTTTTTTGAAGAACTAGTTCTAAAGGATTTTAGAATTTGAATTTCAAAGTTTAGCTGATGAAAACTTGTGGAAAGTGGGGAATTTTTTAGAGCTCCAAAAAACTTGCCCCTCAAGGCATTAGAGGTTGCCCTTTTATAGGCAAAAATGAGGGCATCCCTTAGATTTTCGGTTTTCTTTTTAGTCCTCCCTTTTATTTGCAGATTGGTCCTTTATTTTTGACTTGCTTCTCAAGTTATCTCACTTATATTCTGAAATTTATCTTAAAATCCAAATCTAGAAGCTTCTAGGAAGTTCTTACTAGATTCCCTACCCTTAAATTGCCTATCTTACCCTTATTTTGGTTCTAAAATTACTAACCTTTAACAAACCAACCCATTTGGTATGCCTAAACTACCCTTGATTGCTTTTAAAATTACTAACCCAACCAAACCCCTTCACCTTAGTTACAAGACCAACTATGGTTAAAGAGTGATTTATTCAGCAATTACTTTGAAAACACTGAATTAAAGAACAATTACCAATCAAAATCATGCATCAAAAGCATCTTAACTCAACTAATTTGAACAATTACTGCATAGTCTAATTACTGAACAGCTACTGAGCTGAAGACTAACTGAACATCGATTCAAACAATTAATTGGAATATCAAAGTTTAAACCAAACCAGAGAACAAAGCAAAACAAAAACGAACGCAAAACTAGTCTTAAAGGAAAACCTGGGCTAAATTATTGACCAACTAACACAAGTATACAGGAAATTAATTCAAATGCTAAAACGACCTAATTATACTAAGTGATTAACCTAAACAGAAAATTAACTAGATTTAAACAAACTAAGGAGACTCATGGAGAGGGAAAAGAGACAGAGAAACGAAAACCTAATATGAGCAAAAAGATAAAGGAAACTCACCATCCTAAAAGCTTGAATCCAATTGATATCTTCTGATTCCGTCCCCAAATAACATTAGTCCGTTGATTCTTTAGCAAAAAACGGAACAGAAGCCTTGCACGTTTTTTTTCAGATTCAACATTAAAGGAGTTTGAATGGCTTTCTAGGGACAAGGACGACAGAATCAAGATGAGGAAGGGAAGGCGACCCTAGGGTGTTAATTTGAAGCGGCTTGGGGGGTGGCGCCGCATTGCACGGCGGTGGCGGCGCTAGGGTTTGGCATTTTTGAGTTGTTTGAGTGAGATTTGGAGGGAATCAATGGTTGATATGGAATGGGGATGTGAAGGAGAGGCGATGGTGTGAATTTGGGCGAGTTTGAACAACTGCCGCCGCCGTGGGCGATTTCCGGCGGCGAAATGGGGGCGGAGCCGGCGAAGGAGATTGAAAGGGGCAGGGAGGTACGAGGAGGGTGACCCTTGGTCTCTGATTTGCAAAGTGTTTTATTACACTTTTATTAAAAACCCTTAGATGATCCTGGACCGTTGGATGATGGAAAAGAACGGCCTGGATTTAATTAAACTAAAACGGTGTCGTTTTGGTCATTACCCGATTTGGACCGAATTTTGGGCTGGGGCGGGGCTGGACCGGTTTTGGGTGAGTTTGGGCTGGGCAAGATGGCCCAATTTTTGGTCTTCCTATTAAGACATCTCTTTTTAGATTTATTTTCTTTTGTTTTCTTCTTTTATTCTCTTTTATTTATTTTTGTATTTCATTTTGTATTTTCCTGATTTTATAAAAATGCAAAAATTAAAATGAAACCTAATTTATTTCTAAAACTAAGCTAATTAATTCCTACAAAATTGATTAAATCCTATTTAAAAATAGACTCAACAATTAACAATTAAAAATGCAAAAGTGGATTATTTTTGTTATTTTCTTCATATTTGTTCTAAAAACAACTTAACCACTAATTAATCCTAAAATATGAAATTAAATCCTGACTGCAAATGTCAAGCGTATTTTTGTTATAATTTTCATATGAATTAAAATGCACAAATAAAATGCAAACAATTAAGAAAAATAACACAAAATTCACAAAAGTGTAATATAATGAGAGAAAAATTATGTTGTTTGAATTTTGGGAATAATTCATATTTAGGGAAAAAATCACGTGCTCACAGCTGCCCCTCTTTTCTCGGAAACATGAAGAGTTTTCGGGCAAAGATAAGTGAGCAAATACGAGCGATTTTTGCCCGTCTGAATATTCCGTGTGAAGCATTTTTGAAAAGTTTGACCGCACCCTGCTTCTGAGGCTGCCTACATATCCTTGGCTAAAAAGGAATCAGGTCAGTGTAGTTCGGGAAGGTTTGGTAGCTGGGACTACCAGGAGCTGTGATTTCACT
>NW_017695022.1:0-3762 GCF_001879085.1 Nicotiana attenuata
TCAGTCAAGACTGGAAAATAATTCTAATTAACACTAATGTCCTAAGGCGCCGACTAAAAAAATCGAAACTAAACTAACACAGCAACAATCATGGATTAACAATCGAATCAGACACATAACATGAATCAAATTGAGTCAAAATTAATTCTAAGAACAACTAAAAAATAAACAGAAAAATCAAATCTAACTAACTAATCAATAAAAGTAAAAATTAAAGCCTATACTAATGGAACATAAACACTGAATCAAATCAACAACAAAATCAGAACGGAATCAACAGGATCAGAAATTAAACCAAAAATCAAAAAGGAAACAAAACAGGATCAAACGAAAAATAAAAAGAAATAATCAACTAAGAAGGGACACTTACTGATTTAAACCTAGCTTGGACTGACCTCGAATTTGGTCCCCAAATAATGTTATGTGTTTGTTCTTGCTAAGAACAAACATATAGCATTACTTTGGAACCCATTCGAACCTTGGCTAACACTGGGAACTCGAACAGTCTTGAGCGGAACCCTAGATCTAAAATCCGAGGAGTTACGGTTGGATTTGGGGAAAAGTAGTTTGGGGTTTAGGTAGAGGAGGGTGAGACGGTTGTGGAGTGTGATTTTAGTGGGGTTTGGGTGGCGGCGCTGCCGTGTGCGGCGGAGGCGGCGTTTAAGTTTTGAAGATTTGAGACGTTTGGGTGATATTCGAAAGAAACTGAAGGTAGATATGGAAAGGGGAGGAGGGGAGGAATACAGGGTGTAAATTTGGAGGTTGTTGGAGCTTCACCGCCGGCGGAGTTGATGGAGAGTATTAGGGCGGCTAATCTCTAGGGTTTGGGATGTTAGAGACAGACTAGGGGGTCTGAAGGGGGGTGGGTATGGTTCGGACATTTAAATATTAATGAACCCCGACTTCTTGACCGTTAGATCGAGAAACATAGACGGCCCAGATGGATCCGAGCCAAACGGCGTCGTTTTGGAGCGGGGGAAGCTGGACCGAGTTTGCTTTTGGGTTGGGCTTGGGATAACGGATAGGTTCAAAGACTGGCCAGTACTTGGCCCGATATTAACAGGCCTGATTTATTTTGCCTTTTTTAATTCATTTTCATTAGCTCTCCTTTTTTTGTTTAATTTCAATTCATTTTTATTTCATTGTTTTAAATTTTTGTTAAATACAAAACTAAAATGAAAAGACCTGATTTAAATCTAATTTTTCTAAAATTAACTAAATCCTAATTTAAAAGAAACTAAGGAAAAATCGAAAAAGTAAAAGTAAAATGCAAAAGGACTATTTTTGTTATTTTTTCTTATTTTTGTGATATTAATTAACTAGTAGAACTAAAATATGAAAAATGAGATCCTAAATGCAAATGTGCTATTTTTTTTTATGAATTATGTCAATTAAAAATGCACAAAGGAAATGCAAACAAACAAAAAATCATGCAATTAATTCTCTAAAAATTCAAGTAATAAAAGAAAAGTCCTAATTCTAAGAATCCTATAGGAATAATTCAAGCGAGGCAAAAATCACGTGCTCACAGCAACCAAGATGGAGATATTGATTATTATGGTATGCTCAAAGAAATAATAGAACTAGAATATACAGGTTGGCCATTTAAGAAATTGATACTCTTTAGATGCAAGTGGTTTGACCCACATCCAACAAGAGGTACAAGAGTACACAATCAATATAACATAATTGAGGTTAATCATACGAGGGAGTATGATCGCTATGATCCTTTCATAATAGCACATAATGTTAGGCAAGTGTATTATGCTCCTTATCCATTGCGGCGTAATAAGTCTGATTGGTGGGTTGTAATAAAAACTAAGCCTGTGGATAGGGTAGAAGTCGAGAATGTGTTAGATGTTGCATATCAAAACGATATCTCCAGTGTTCACCAAATAGTGGACGAAGTTTTAGAAAATGATTTGGAACATCCTGAACACATATTGGAAGAAGTTGATATAGATGAAGTAAGAATTATAGAAAACGAGGAAGAAGAATCAACAGATGAAGCTCAAACTAGTGAGGAAGAAGAATTCTCGGACGAGGAACTATATGTCGATGAGCTTTAAAAAGTTGGTTTCTTTAATAACTCTCGTTTATAGCTAGTTTCTTTATATGTTTCAATCTAACTATGTATTATATTATGCAGATGACAGGCAAGGGTCGAGGTAATAGTGATCCTACTGGTTCTCGGGGTCGAGAAAAGGCTAGGAAACCAAAGAGGAGGGTAGAAGATACTACTCAATCCCTTCCTGCCTCTTCATAGATGCCTGTGCCTATGCCTATGTCTGGGCCTCCACCCCAGGGCTATTCTGAGCTGCTAGTGCATCACCAGCCCTACACCTTCGTGCAGACGCCAGGTCTTTCTTCACAGGGCCATAGGACTGTACGACCTACATACAGTCCACCTGTCTCACTACCACATAGATCGCATCCATCAGCAGCTCATGGATCGCATCGATCCATGTCACATCCACATGGATCACAGCCATCCGTGTCACAGCCACTCGGGTCACAGATATCTGTGTCTCATCCCATTACGGCCCATACAGCTATGTCGCAGTCCCAGGGCTCGCAGTCCCAGGGCTCGCATCCATCTTCATCTGGGGCTCCATCTATTGCAGGCCTTCGCCTGCGAGATACTAGCTCTGACCCCCCTACACCTTCCACACATGCCTCCGATATACATGCTTCAGACAATGATGCTGATGATGATGAGGAGGTGCATTATGATGAATATGGCACGATCATCATAGTCGCTGAGGGTGACGGGCAAGAGTTATTTGTTATTTTTACTTTTTTTGTTTTGTACAGTTTTACTAAGTTATTAATGTGTTTTTTTAATTAAATTGCAGGTTCATCCCTAGTAATATTACTACAAGGATCATCACCAAAGCCACCAGAAAGCATTATGATGGTCCTTATGCGACTTGGAGTGAATTCCCATTCTCGCTGAAGGAGGCAATCTTCAATCAATTTCAGGTATAAATGTTCTTTTAAGCAATATAATTATTTATGTTTATGATATTTCCATCTAAATATGTATTATAGAATATAGCTTAGCTTATATATATCGAATTTAGCTAATATTATATCGAATTTAGCTTATATATAACGAATATAGCTTTTATATATATTCGATAAAAGCTTAGTGCGTTAATACATAATTAATGAAAAGTTAAGCGCATTAATACTTAGCTTTTATTAGCTAATGCACTAATACTTATTGCATAGTATATATATATATATATATATTAGCTAATGCACTAATATACTATATTATAAGCAGTTAATGCACTTAACTTTTGAATAATTATTAGCTAATAAAAGCTAAGTATAATATATCGAATATAGCTTTTATGATATTTCCATCTAAATATGATATTTCCATATAATACTTGACTTTTGAAATACAGAGCAAGTGTATATGGGAACACCGCTATAGCGCGAAAGTGGCTGTAAATTTCCATCTAAAAGCTCGAAAGCGGTTGTCCCATTGTTTTTCCAAAGCTAGGCGGTTGAAATAGAAGCCTGGGTGGTTGCTTCAGAATTTATGGGATGATTTGCAAAGGCAATGGCTTACCGTAGAGTTCATACAGAAGAGCGAAAAAGGAAAGAAAGCCCGAGCATCTGAGAAGGGAGGATCCTTGCACACTGGAGGTGCGATCAGCCTAGGGACGATAAAACGAAGAATGGTACGTAATTGCTTAATTTATTTTAATTTTCAAAGTATATGTATTCTGTTTATTAACTAAATTTATG
>NW_017695023.1:0-3761 GCF_001879085.1 Nicotiana attenuata
TCCGGAATTCGCCAAATTAAACCTTAGCCAATTCAAGCCAATTCCACACCGGACCTCCAAATTCAGTTCCGATTGCGCTCCTAAGTCACAAATCATCTCCCGAAACTGGTCGAATCATCGGAAATCCATTACGAGCCTTCTAACTCATAAGTCAACATTCGGTTGACTTTTCCAAACTAACCTTCTCATAAAGAGACTTATTCTCATTTCTAACCGAACTCTATCCGAATTACTTCAAACACTCCAAACACACATAATGAAACACATAGAAGCATAAAACGGGGAAAACGGGGCGGTAACTCCCGTAACGACTGGTCGGGTCGTTACATCCTCCCCAACTTAAACAAACGCTCGTCCTCGAGCGGGTCAAGAAACATACCTGGAGTCTCAAACAAGTGAGGATATCTGCTCCGCATCTCCTGCTCGGTCTCCCAAGTGGCTTCCTCCACGGGCCGACCTCTCCATTGTACCTTCACCGAAGCTATGTCCTTAGATCTCAACTTTTGAACCTGACGACCCTAAATAGCCACCGGCTCCACATCGTAGGTCAAGTCCTCATCCAACTGGATCGCGCTGAAGTCTAATACATGAGATGGGTCCCCAACATACTTCCGGAGCATAGAAACATGGAACACCGGATGAACTCCCGACAAGCTAGGTGGCAAAGCAAGCATATAGGCCACCTCCCCAATCCTCCTAAGTATCTTAAAAGGTCCAATGAACCTTGGACTCAGCTTTTTCCTTTCTTTCCAAACCTCATAACGCCTTTCATAGGCGAAACATTCAACAAGACCTTCTCGCCCACCGCATAAGATACATCTCGAACCTTCCGGTCCGCATAGCTCTTCTGACGCGACTGAGCTGTACGAAGTCTCTCCTGGATCACTTTTACCTTCTCTAAGGCATCCTGCACTAACTCTGTCCCCAATAATCTAGCCTCGCTGGGCTCAAACCAACCAACCGGAGATCTACACCGTCTCCCATATAAGGCTTCATACGGCGCCATCTGAATGCTGGATTGATAGTTGTTGTTATAAGCAAACTCTGCAAGTGGCAAGAATTCAGCCCAAGAACCTCCAAAATCAATAACACATGCACGCAACATGTCCTCCAATATCTGGATAGTACGCTCGAACTGTCCGTCCGTCTGAGGATGAAATGATATGCTCAACTCTACCTATGAGCCCAACTCTCGTTGAAATGTTCTCCAAAACTGAGAAGTAAACTGGGTACCTCTATCTGATATAATAGAAACTGGGACCCCATGCAACCGCACAATATCTCGGATGAAAATCTCTGCTAACCACTCCGAAGAGTAGGTAGTGCATACAGGAATGAAGTGTGCGGACTTGGTCAGCCTATCCACGATCACCCAAATCGAATCAAACTTCTTCGAGGTACGAGGAAGACCACTCACAAAATCCATAGTAATATTTTCCCATTTCCACTCCGGAATATCCATCCGCTGGAGTACACCGCCGGGTCTCTGGTGTTCATATTTGACCTGCTGACAGTTGAGACACCGAGCCACATAATTCACAATATCCTTTTTCATCCTTCTCCACCAGTAATGCTGTCTCAAATCTTGGTACATCTTCGCGGCACCCGGATGAATCGAATACCGCGAGCTGTGGGCCTCCTCTAATATCAACTCCCGGAGCCCATCCACATTGGGCACGCAAATCCGGCCCTGCATCCGCAACACACCATCATCTCCAATGGTCACATCTCTGGCATCATCATGCTGGACCCTGTCCTTCAGGACAAGCAAATGCGGGTCATCATACTGGCGCTCTCTGATGCGATTGTACAAAGAAGATCGTGAAACCATACAGCCAACACCCGACTGGGCTCGGAAATATCTAACCTCACCATCTGATTGGCCAACGCCTGAACATCAAGTGCAAGGGGCCTCTCCCCAACTGGAATATACGCCAAACTACCCATACTAATGGACTTTCGGCTTAAAGCATCGGCCACTACATTGGCCTTCCCGGGATTATAGAGGATGGTATTGTCATAATCCTTGAGTAACTCAAGCCATCTCCGCTGCCTCAAATTAATATCCTTCTGCTTAAACAAGTGATGAAGACTGCGATGGTCCGTATATACCTCACAAGATACGCCATATAGATAATGCCTCCAAATCTTCAAGGCATGAACGATAGCAGCCAACTCTAAGTCATGAACAGGGTAGTTCTTTTCATGGGGCTATAACTGACGAGAAGCATACGCAATAACTCTACCCTCTTGCATCAATACACAACCGATCCCAACTCTCGAAGCATCACAATACACCGTGTAAGAACCTGAAGCTGATGGCAATACTAGCACCGGAGCTATGGTCAAGGCCGACTTGAGCTTCTGAAAGCTCTCCTCGCATTCATCCGACCACACAAATGGAGCATTCTTCTGTGTCAACTTCGTCAAAGGCGAAGCAATAGATGAAAAGCCTTGAACGAACTTGCGGTAATAACCCGCCAAATCGAGGAAACTCCGGATCTCAGTAGCCGAGGACGGTCTGGGCCAACTCTGCACCGCCTTGATCTTCTTTGCGTCAACCTGAATACCATCACTGGATACCACGTGTCCCAGAAAAGTCACAGTACTAAGCCAGAACTCACACTTAGAGAACTTCGCATAAAGCTTCTCCTCTCTCAATCTCTGTAATACCACCCTCAGGTGCTGCGCGTGCTCCTCCTGGCTACGCGTGTACACCAGAATATCATCAATAAACATGATCACAAAAGAATCCAGATACGGCCGAAATACACTGTTCATCAAGTGCATGAATGCGGCTGGGGCATTAGTCAGCCCGAAGGACATCACTAGAAATTCGTAGTGCCCATATCTCGTCCTGAAAGCCGTTTTCATAATGTCTGAATCCCTAATCTTCAGCTGGTGATAGCCCGATCGAAGGTCAACCTTAGAGAATACCCTTGCTCCCTGAAGCTGATCAAACAAATCCTCAATACGGGGTAGTGGGTACTTGTTCTTCACTGTCACCTTGTTCAGCTGTCTGTAGTCAATGCACATTCTCATTGTGCCATCCTTGTTCTTTACAAATAACACTGGTGCACCCCAAGGTGACACACTCGGGCGAATGAACCCCTTATCTAGGAGTTCCTGAAGCTGTTCCTTCAACTCTTTTAACTCCGCTGGTGCCATACGATAGGGAGGGATAGAGATGGGCTGAGTGCCCGGCACCAGATCAATACCGAAATCAATGTCCCTGTCCGGCGGCATGCCCGGCAGGTCCGCTGGAAACACATCAGGGAAATCCCTCACAACGGGAACCGAATCAAGACTAGGAGTCTCAGCTCCAACATCTCTAACGAAAGCCAAGTACGACAAACAACCCTTCCCAACCATCCGTTGGGCTTTTAGGAAGGAATTCACCCTACCGGGTACATAGTCAGTCACTCCTCGCCACTCGATCCTCGGAATACCCGGAATAGCCAACGTAACTATCTTGGCATGACAGTCCAGAATAGCATGGTACGGAGATAACCAATCCATACCCAGAATCACGTCAAAATCCACCATGCCCAATAATAACAAGTCAACTCGGGTCTCCAAACCCCCAATAGTAACAAGACAGGATCGATATACGTGATCCACAATAACAGTATCACCCACCGGAGTAGATACATGCACAGGCAAGGCAAGACAACCACGGGTCGTACCCAAATGATGAGCAAAATATGAAGATACATAGGAGTAGGTAGATCCGGGATCAAATAAGACAGAGGCATCCCTGT
>NW_017695024.1:0-3761 GCF_001879085.1 Nicotiana attenuata
AAGATGGGAGGGGAAACATGCTTACGGGGAATAACAGGTAAAAACAGAATATCAAGAGAATTATAAAGGGATCAAAATCCAACACTAACAAGATAAGTCTTTTAATTTTCTTTTTTTTCTTTGTATCTTTGTATTTATTTATTTTTTGATTTTATAAAATGCTAAAACAAAGCAAAGACCTAATTACCCTATTTAACTCTTAAAATTACTTATAACTCTATTTGAAGACAAATGCAATAATTAGCAATGCATAGAACTATTTTCTTGCAATTTTCTTTACATTTTATTCTAAAACTAATTAATACTAAAATTGTGAAATTAAATCCCTAAATGCCAATGCATATTTTTGGTATTTTCATATGGATCAAAATGCACAAATAAAAATGCAACAATTACCAAAGCATGCCACAAAATTCACACAAATTTATAGAATACTAGAAAACATTGTTTTGTTTGAAATTTTAGGAATTATTGCTTAGGGCAAAAATCACGTGCTCACACCTATCATACGAATCTCTGCCTCCAGACGAGGCACCACTGAATCGGCCTGACTGACGGGGTCTCTTGTCTGCCCTATGACCACCCCCTTGTGACAACACCATCTCAATCCTACCGGCCACATTGGCCGCCTCCTGAAAGGATATCTCGCTCCCAGCCTCTCTAGCCATCTGGAGACGAATAGGCTGAATGAGTCCATCAATAAATCGTCTCACTCTCTCCCTCTCAGTGGGAAGTATAATAAGAGCATGGCGAGCCAAATCAATAAACCTGGTCTCGTACTGGGTGACTGTCATGGATCCCTGCTGGAGACGCTCGAACTACCTCCGATAGGCCTCTCGCTGTGTAATGGGGAGAAACTTCTCCAGAAATAGCTGCGTGAACTGCTCCCAGGTCAAGGCTGGCGATCCTGCTTGTCTAGCTAAGCAATAATCCCTCCACCAAGTCTTGGCGGATCCAGACAAGAGAAATGTAGCGAAATCAACCCCATTGGTCTCAAGAATACCCATGATTCGAAGAACCTTGTGGCAGCTGTCCAAATAATCCTGGGGATCCTTGGTAGATGCACCGCTGAAGGTAGTAGTGAAGAGCTTGGTGAACCTGTCCAACCTCCACAAAGCATCGGCAGACATAGCTGCTCCATCACCGGCCTGGGCTACCATGCCCGGCTGAGCTGCTCCAACTAGTTGAACTGCTAGAGTCGGAATCGGGGGAGCTACCTGCTCCGGAGTACGAGTAGCAGGAGTCTGGGACCCTCCTCCAGCTTGAGAGACAGCTGGTGCTACAGGAAGCAAACCTGCGCGGGTAACACTCTTCATGAGACCCACCAATCGGACCAGAGCGTCCTGAAGAACTGGGGTAGCAATAAACCCCTCTGGGACCTGAGCTGGGCCCACCGGAACTGTTGGGGCTGGGGCCGGAACCTCCTCATCAAAGTCAACCTGAAGCTCCGCCTCTGGTGCTGCTGCTCGGGGCTGAGATCTGCCCCTACCTCGGCCTCTAGCACGGCCTCGGCCTCGCCCTCTGCCCCTAGTGGGAGCTGCTTGGGGCTCGTACTGCTGATCAGAAGATGAGGAAGCACGTGTTCTCGCCATTTGCGAAAGAACAGAGTAGAAATTCAATTAGCGTTGAGAAACCAAACCGCACGACAAGAAAGAACAAATGTGAAACTTTTCCTAACTAAGTAGCCTCTGGGATAAATACAGACGTCTCCGTACCGATCCCTCAGACTCTACTAAGCTTGTCCGTGAGTTGTGAAACCTATGTAACCTAGCGCTCTGATACCAACTTGTCACGACCCGGATTTCCCACCCTCGGGGGCCGTAATGGCGCCTACTCGTGGTAGCCAGGCAAGCCAAGAACCTTTGCAAATATTAACCTATCTTGTTTCATACATGATTAAACAATTAAATTATCAATGAATAAGCAGTTAAAGAGACAACGAAAAAGTAAAATTTAGCGGAAGTCTGAACTAAATATAGAAGCAGCATCTAAAAAGTCAATACAAGTCCCTACCCAGCACCCGGTGTCACAACAATACACGGACTGTCTAGGATTACTACAAATAAGAGTTTGAAATAAAGGACATAGTATGTTTCGGATACAAATGTCAACAGAACACGAAAACTGAAAGAAGAGACACCGGGCCTGCGGACGCCAGCAAGGCTACCTCGGAGTCTCGTGGACTGAAGGTCGGCTCCCTGACTACTGCTGTGCACCGTAAGCCGCTCCGACACCTGGATCTGTGCAAAAGAGCACAGAGTGTAACATCAGCACAACCGACCCCATGTGCTGGTAAGTGCCTAGCCTAACCCCGGCGAAGTAGTGGCGAGGCTAGACCGGACTACCACATAAACCTGTGCAGTTATATATACATATACAGCGGAATCGAAATACAGGGACAAGTAATCAATATGGGAGGGGGAGCATGCTATGGGGGAAATAACAAATTCAAGTAAAAGTCGTCCATTAACGAAGGAAATAACACAACTCAGACATTAATAAAGAAACAGAGAGCAACAAGTGCACGGCATCACCCTTCGTGCTTTTACTCTCATCCTCACCAAGCAATGATATAATAAAGTGTGCACGGCATCACCCTTCGTGCTTTTACTCTCTTTCCTCACATATAATCAATAGAATCGGCACGGAATGGTACATCGTGCGGCACGGCATCACCCTTCGTGCTTTACTCTCTTTCCTCACAATAAGCAAACAATGCACGGCATCACCCCTCGTGCTTTACACTCTTTCCTCACAATAAACAAACAATGCACAACATCACCTTCGTACTATAACACTCTTCCTCAGCCAAACAACAATCACAAACAAGGGGCAAGGGAATAAACAAAATAATAAAAGAAATCCCGGCAAGGGAACACAATTAAACAATTAAATCCCGGCAAGGGTACAACATCAACAATCTCAACGTCCCGGCAAGGGAAAATAATCAATAAGCAACAATATCCCGGCAAGGGAACAATTTAAATACTCTTTCTCTTCCTTTCACTTTTATTTCATATCTCACTTTACCACTTGAGCCAATGCTCCAAAGGGTTAAACTATTTCATATACGTTCACAATTGAAATATAACTTGAGCCAATGCTCCTCGTTGTTCATAGGTCACAATTTCCTTTCACAAGCTTTTCACAACAAATAGGAATCATCACCAAGGCAAGAGAAATACAACGAATCAAGATATCCACAATTTAAAGACTCACGGTCATGCTAGACACCAACGTATAGATACTCGTCACCATGCCTATACGTCGTACTCAACAAGAAGCAATTAGCAAATAAGACTCAACTCCTAGTCCCTCAAGCTAGGGTTAGACCAACACTTACCTCAAACTTCCACGGCCAATTCAATCCTCAATTACCGCTTTCCCTCTCGAATTCGGCTCCAAATCAATTGTATCTATACAATAATGACTTCAATATATCAATAAATGCTAACCAATACGAACCCAATGCTTAATTATAGCTCTTCCATCATTTTTCCCAAAAACTCAAAAATCGACCTCGGGCCCGCTTGGTCAAAACCCGAGGTTCGGACCAAAATCAAATCCCCCATTCACCCACGAGCCCAAATATATGATTTGTTTTCAAATTCGACCCCAAAACGAAGTCTAAATCAAGAAAAATCAAAAAAGCCCTAACTCTACCCAAATTCCTAAACTTCTACCCTCAATCATATGTTTTAGGCCTAGAAATTCATTAGATGTTGATGAAAATGGAAGAAACTTGTTACGAGATTACTTAC
>NW_017695025.1:0-3760 GCF_001879085.1 Nicotiana attenuata
CGCGCTTAATGGCAAGCGCGGGTTGTTACTACTGGGGATCGTGACTTGGTCCGTCCCGTTTGATATTTTATCGCGTATTTGACTGAGCTGTCTTGTTTATCATCATGATTTGGGCTTATTGCCATATTTTGGGCTTAATGCCGACTACTTGAATCCTTCGTGGATTTTTATTACTGTTTCCTCACTATTTTGATATACCACTTGAACTCAGTCCTGTTGATTATACTGTTTTACAAACTCAGCTGCTTTAATTGAACTTCGAGGCTTAAATGATATTTCCACTGTTGTTTGGGCTGAGCACTACTATTTTATTGATGCCTGAGGGGCTTATGATGTTTTTCTGGACTGAGTGAGGCCGAGGGCCATATGTGAGGAGGCTTTCAGGCCTCGAGTGTGATGTGAGGAAGCTTTCAGGCCTCGAGTGTGATGTGATGAGGCTTTCAAGACTCGAATGTGATGTGAGGAGGCTTTCAGGCCTCGAGTGTGAGGTGAGGAGGCTTTCAGGCCTCGAGTGTGATGTGATGAGGCTTTCAGGCCTTATGTTTGATGTGAGAAGGCTTTCAGGCCTTATGTTGATATAGCGCTTGGGCCGTAAGGGGCCCCTCCGGAGTCTGTACACCCACAGTGAGCGCGGGTACCCGTGTGATTTGAGAGTGAGCCCGAGGGGCTGATACTATGCTGTGTGAATAGATTGAGCCCGAGGGGCTGTTACTATACTGAGCGATTGATACTGGGCCCGAGGGGCAGTTTTACTATTCACTATTCATTTACTGTTTTACCTGATTTGCCTGTCTTTAAAAAAATTGAAATTTCGTTTGACTCTTTACGGATTTTTACTGCTTTAATGATTTACTGCCTGATATAGAATTGCCTGTGCTGTTATGTGTTTTCTTACCTTCGGTTATTATTTATTATTATTACTCACTGGGTCGGAGTACTCACATTACTCCCTGCACCATGCGTGCAGATTCGGGCATAACAGAGTCCGCACCTGAGCACTGATATTCTCCCCAGACCAGATAGCGAGTTGGAGCTTCGAGGTAGCTGTTTGACGTCCGCAGCCCCTTGACTCCCCCATTTTTTATGTTATTTCAGTTCCTTCAGACTATTGTATCAGATATTCTATCTCTTAGACTTATAGCAACTCTGTAGTAGCTCATGACTTGTGACACCCCGGTTCGGGCTGTGTCGGGATGGTTCCCTTTGCTATTGTCGCTATTTCCGCTTTTATAACTGTTTATTATGCGTTTTGGATTAATAAATGTTAAGTAAGGGTTAAAGAAGTGATTCCGTTGTTCCGGCTGGCCTTGTCTTCACAAAAGGCGCCATCACGGTCGGGTTTGGGATTTGGGCTGTGACAAGTTGGTATCAGAGCCTAGGTTACTAGGTCTCACGAGTCATGAGCTGGTTTAGTAGAGTCTCGCGGATCGGTACGGAGACGTCTGTACTTATCCTCGGGAGGTTGCAGAACCTTTAGGAAAAATTCCACATTCTTGAAATTCTTGTCGTGCGAACTTGTTGATCCGAGTACTAAATTTCTCTTTATTCTATCCTCTCACAGATGGAGAGGACACGAGCTACCGGACGTGGCGGACAACCACCAATACCACCCACTGAGACCACCAGAGGCCGTGGACGCGGTCGTGGTCGTGGCAGAGGCAGAGCAGCAGGGGCAGCGCCTGTTGATCCACCAGTTGCCCCAGCTCAGGATCAGGCTCCAGCAGCACCAGTTCAGGCACCGGCTGTGCCCATCGTGATTCCTGGCCTTCAAGAGACTTTAGCTCAGATTTTGACAGTTTGCACTGGCCTGGCTCAGGTCGTTTCAGCCACCACAGCAGTAGCTACTTCGCAGGCTGGGGGAGGCAATCAGACCCCCGCTGCTCGCACACCTGAGCAGGTAGTGTAGGGATTACAGACTCCAGAGGCACCTCCAGCTCAGCCAGTTGCACCCGCGCAGGAGTTCAGGGTTTCAGCTATGCCCGAGGATGAGCAGCGTCGTCTTGAGAGGTTTGGTAGACTCCAACCTCCGACATTTAGTGGTGCTGAGGGCGAGGATGCCCAGGGTTTTCTTAATAGATGTCAGCGGATGCTCCGTACAGCAGGGATTCTCGAGTCTAGTGGTGTGGCTTTTACTACTTTTCAGTTTACTAGGGCTGCCTTCACTTGGTGGGAGGCGTATGAGAGGCGTAGGCCGACTGGTGCAGCACCTTTGACTTGGCAGGAGTTCTCCACTCTCTTTTTGGAGAAGTATGTACCGCAGTCCCGCAGAGAGGAGCTGCGCAGGCAGTTTGAGTGGCTATGGCAGGGAGATATGGCTGTGTCCCAGTATGAGATGAGGTTTTCAGAGTTGGCTCGTCATGCCGTCTGGATGGTTCCGTCGGATCGTGAGCGGATCAGGAGATTTGTTGATGGCCTTAACTACCATCTCCGTGTTCTTATGACTAGAGAGAGTACTGGGTGCTTCATTCGAGGAGGTGGTTGATATAGCTCGAGAGATTGAGGCGGTTCGCCGTCAGGATCGAGAGGAGAGGGAGGCCAAGAGGCCTCGAGGTTCTGGCAGTTACAGTGGCGCTCCTTCGAGGGGCCAGCCTAGTGTGTCACCGTGGGTTGCACCGGTTCTGTTTGTGAAGAAGAAGGATGGCACCATGAGAATGTGCATTGACTACAGGCAATTGAACAAAGTAACAGTGAAGAACAAGTATCCCCTGCCTCACATTGATGATTTATTTGACCAGCTTCAGGGAGCGAGGGTGTTCTCCAAGATTGATCTCCGTTCGGGCTATCACCAGTTGAAGATCAGGGATTCAGATATTATTAAGACTGCTTTCAGGACTAGATATGGGCACTATGAGTTCCTTGTTATGTCTTTTGGGCTCACCAATGCCCCAGCAGCGTTCATGCATTTGATGAACAGTGTATTTCGGCCGTATCTGGATTCATTCGTTATTGTTTTCGTTGATGATATTCTGGTGTACTCGCATAGTCAGGAGGAGCACGCACATCATTTGCGAGTTGTATTGCAGAGGTTGAGGGAGGAGAAGCTTTATGCAAAATTCTCCAAGTGTGAGTTTTGGCTCAGTTCAGTGGCTTTCTTGGGGTACGTGGTGTCCAGCGAGGGTATTCAGGTCAACCCGAAGAAGACAGAGGCAGTGCAGAGTTGTCCTAGACCGACCTCAGCCACAGAGATTCATAGTTTCCTTGGTTTGGCAGGGTATTATTGCCGGTTTGTTCAGGGATTTTCCTCTTTTGCATCGCCCTTGACCAAGTTGACTCAGAAGGGGGCTCCATTTATATGGTCGGACGAGTGCGAGGAGAGCTTTCAAAAGCTCAAGACAACTTTGACCTCAGCTCCAGTATTGGTTTTGCCATCAGCTTCAGGTTCTTACACTGTATATTGTGATGCTTCAGAGTTGGGATTGGATGTGTATTGATGCAGGAGGGTAGAGTTATTGCTTATGCTTCTCGTCAGTTGAAGCCCCACGAGAAGAACTACCTTGTACATGATTTGGAGTTGGCTGCTATAGTTCATGCTTTGAAGATTTGGAGGCACTACTTGTATGGCGTATCTTGTGAGGTATTCACCAATCATCGCAGTCTTCAGCATTTGTTCAAGCAAAAGGATCTTAATTTGAGGCAGCGGAGGTGGCTAGAGTTACTTAAGGATTATGATATTACCATTCTGTATCACCCAGGGAAGGCCAATGTAGTGGCCGATGCTTTGAGCCGAAAGGCGGTTAGTATGGGGAGTTTGGCTTATATT
>NW_017695026.1:0-3759 GCF_001879085.1 Nicotiana attenuata
TTCACGCCAATAATGTTGAGACCCGAGAGGTCGTTCCTTGATGTCAATCATTTGCTTTATTGATATTCTGTACTCAGTCCTATTCATCCATATTATATCATGCCTCAGTCTCGATTATTGTTATTTGTCATATCACACTATTGTACGTGCTAGTAACATGACATTTTGAGCCCGTGTGTGTGTGAGACTGGATAGTTATGACTGAGTGAGGCCGAGAGCCTGATATTGAGTGGCAATATGGGATCGGACTGCACGCCGCAGCGAGATATTGAACATGCCTTCGTTGGCTTTGTTATAGCGCTTGGGCTAAAGGGAGAAGCCCCTCTGGAGTCTTTACACCCCCAGTGAGCGCAGTTGATGATATTGAGGGATGGATCTTCCCTGGACATGGATCTTGTCCGAATTGTATTATACCGGGAGATGGATCTTCTCCATGAGGTTGGATTGGCCTATGTCCTCGGTACTGGGTGACTGCGGTCAGTGATATATATTCCGGGATGGATCTTTTCTGGGCCGGATGGCCATATACAGTACCGAATGGTTGAGTACTGTGAGTGAAGGCTCATGGAACATTGATCATGCTAGTCGTGCATTGTTACATAGAGAATTTCTGAGTTTTGTATTCCGTACTGTTCAGTTTGCATTTATTTAACTGTTGAGTTTTACTTGAACTGTAAGCATGCCTATTTTTCTGTACCGTTACATGTTATCACCTGTCGAGGTTGCTTCGTCACTACCTGTCAGTCCATAGGTTGAACTTGTTACTTACTGAGTTGGTGTACTCACATTACCCCCTGCACCTTGTGTGCAGATCCAGGTATTTCGAGTCACGGTAGCGGTTGCTGATCATATCGTTGTGGACCGTTTCTTTGGAGATTGCGAGGTAGCTGCTTGGCGACCGCAGTTCCGCCTTCTCCTTCCCTTTCTTCCTCTTAGTATAATTGTTAGATATTCTTAGACTATGTAGTCTTGTTTATTTCGAACAGTTGTAGTACTTCTGCTCATGACTAGTGACACCCGAGGTCAGGCTTGTATTTCATTCCGCATGTTTTGGATTTCTACTTTTATCTTATTGGATTTATGTTAAAAATATAATTTTTCTTAAGTTTTAATTTGAAAGTGGAGTACTTTAGGAATAATTGGCTGACCTAGTTTTGCGATAGACGCCATCATGACCGGGTCGATTTTTGGATCGTGACACATAAATCATCAAAATATCCTATGAAAGTTTCAAATATGAAAATAGGGAAATAGTGTTCTAAATCTCAAAACGACTGATCGAGTTGTTACGATATGCTATCATTTACTATAAAAATGGTGGGACCTTGAAGAATAATGTAATATTATATCACATGCCAAGCTTGCTTATTAATTATTTAACATGTAGTGAGTCTATTAATTGAATCACATGCAAAATGTGATTGCCAACAAGGATATATATCAAAAAGAAATATTTTAATTAGCACATGTCTATTATTCTCTGTGTTTCAATTTAGATGACATATTTCGCTTATCAAGAATCAAATTACATGAAGTTAGATCGACATTTTAAAATATATTTTATTATTATATTATGAGAAAAAATTATAACTTATAGTACTTTTTGTGTAGTTTTTTGTATATCCAAATTTTAGTTTTAAAATACTAAGTTGAACTAATTTAATTTAACTTTAAAGTTTAGTCAAACTGACTCTCGATAAGTGAAATGTGTCATCTAAATTGAAACAAAGGGAGTATTAGTTATGAAATAAATTAGATTAAGAATATCCAATGCTACTTCTGACGTATGCAGTGTCAGATCATAATATTTTTATAGCGAAATGTGTCATCTAAATTGAAACAAATGGAGTACTTGTTATGAAATAAATTAGATTAAGAATATCCAATGCTACGTCTAATGTATGCAGTGATTCAAATTAAATCAAGTATTAAAACATGTAATTAAATTTCAACACATGTATTGTGAACCATCATGAGCAAAGCAAAAATTAGCTATTAAAATAAAACGGAACGCACGATATCGCCGAAGCGATTTAACAAAGACAAACATAATCAGAAAATGGATAAAATTAAAAAAAAACAGAAACTAACTCTAAAAAAAAACAAAAGAAAAAGAAAAATCAGAAAATTAATAACGGGGCCGGGATTGCGATTTTACCATATACTCGAGCATCCGGGAGACGACGATAGGTAGTGGTACGACTTTGGAGCAAGCTTCTATTGTTGATATTCTTGAAACCAAAAAATTCCGGCGAATCCGAGTCCGGTTTCAATAATATCAACGACACAACCTTGCTCGAGGCCGGTTAAAGAAAAGAAACGGGCGGAAGTGTGCGGCAGTGGCGGCGGCGGGATGGCGGCAGTAGGGGCGGCTGCCGGCGGCAGTTGGGTTTTTTGAGGTTTTGAGTTGGAGATATGGAAAGAGGGGGAGAAGAGGAGGCCGGTGGTGTAAAAGTTTTGGAGTTTGGGGTGATGGGCGGCGGCTAGGGTGGTGACGGCGCGACTAGGGTTTGATTTTGTTGATTATTGGTGGAGATTTGGGGGATTTGGGTTGTGGATCTAGAAAGAGGGTGATGAGAGGAAAAGAATGGTGTAATTTGGGGGTGTTTGGACGTTGGCCGCCAGCGGCGGCGATTTCCAGCCGGTGGCGACGGGCGGCGGTGGGGCGGAGGGGAAGAGAGGGGGGAGAGAGTGATAAGAGAGAAGAAGAGAGAAGGATTATGGGTGGAAATGGGGAAAATTTTCAGATTTTGGAGGCTTTAAATACCTAGGACAAGAGTGAATGAGATCCATTGGATCAAGATGGAATGGAGGGGTAAGATTTGATCTTGTTTCATTTAGTGAAACGACGTAGTTTTGATCCAAAACTACGTCGTTTGGACCCTCCTCTTGGCAGCCCCTTGTGGACCGGATTTGGACGAAATGGGCTCAAATTTTGGGCCAATTTTGGCTCAATTTTAATTAAAATACACTAGTCCAATCCCTACCCCATTTATCAAACCATTAATCAACTCTTGAAACTTATACATACAAAAAAAATAAGACAAAACACACACACACACACACACACACACACACACACATATATATATATATATAAACAAAGCAAAAATTAGGCATTTACAGCTGCCCCTCTTTGCTCGAGAACATGAAGAGTTTTCGTGCAAAGATAGTGAATGCCATGACTATCTCTTGCTCACCTATGACTCTAATGAAAGCGTTTTTGAAAAAGGGGTGACCGAACCTTGCTTCCGAGGTTGCCTACATATCCTTGGCTGTAAAGGAATCAGGTCAGTGTAGTTCTGGAGAATGTTTTGGTAGCTGGGACTACCAGACACTGGAATTAAGACGGTTGTTGCTGTTGCTGTTGCTGTTGTTGTTGCTGTTACATGCTTCTTACATCAAAAGAAAAAAAAGGAAAAGCACTACATATGTCTGCAAACTAAGAGTACAAAATTTCTATCTACATGTCTTCTGGAGTCAAATCTTGATTCTTGACTTGCTCGCTTGTGTTGACCTTAGATTGGATCTTGATTCTCTTTGAAGAAACGATTATGACTCAATCTCGATTGCTTGCTTTCTGGATCAGAGTCTGAGAAAACGAAACTTGAGAAGATGTGTTGCCGACACGTTGTCAAAGTTAACTCAAAACTATCCTGCGATCGCCCTTCTGATGATAAATGAAACTGCAAGCTTCGATCGGCATAATCTGTGCTCTGCGGCGAGGCCTGCAAAGTCATCAAAACGAACGAAACGAAA
>NW_017695027.1:0-3759 GCF_001879085.1 Nicotiana attenuata
AGTGGGCGCTAATACTCTTTATCTCCCGATTTGAGACTTCCACTTGTCCACTAGCTTGTGGATGATAGGGGGTGGTCACCTTGTGATTAACTCCATACATAGCAAGCAATGAGTCGAAAGCCTTGTTGCAAAAATGGGACCCCCCATCACTAATAATGGCCCGAGGAGTACCAAACCTCGTAAAGATACTCTTTTTAAAAAATGCTACAACACTTCGGGCTTCATTGTTGGGTAAAGCTACGGCTTCCACCCATTTTGAAACATAGTCCACCGCCACGAGAATGTAAGTATTACCACAGGAGCTCACGAACGGACCCATGAAATCGATGCCCCAAACATCAAAAATATCCACCTCAAGAATTGTATTGAGGGGCATCTCATCCTTCTTGGAAATACCGCCGGCTCTTTGACATGTATCACATCTCTTTACCAATTCACTAGCATCCTTGAACAGCGTGGGCCAATAGAAGCCACAACTCAAAACTTTTGAGGTTGTCCTCACCCCCCCGTGATGGCCACCATAGGGAGAAGAGTGACAAGCCTCCAATATGCCCATTTGTTCACTTTCCGGTACACATCTCCTTATCACTCCATCCGTGCAAATTCTAAACAAATACGGATCATCCCAATAGAAATCCATACTATCCCGCTTGAGTTTCTTCCTTTGATTGGAAGAGAGCTCACATAGGACAATACCAGTCACAATGAAGTTGGTGATATCCACGAACCATGGCATTTCACACATAGAAACAGAAAGAAGCTGCTCGTCAGGGAACCTATCATTAATCTCAATACCATCACTTGGTCTCCCATCTTCCTCTAATCGGGACAAATGGTCGGCAACTTGATTCTCGCTTCCCTTTCTATCCACAATCTCTAAATCAAATTCCTGAAGGAGTAGCACCCATCTCATCAATCTTGCTTTTGAATCCTTCTTAGTCATCAAATACCGACGGGCTGCATGGTCCGTGTGTATGATCACCTTTGCCCCCATAAGGTAAGGTCTAAATTTCTCCATCGCGAACACAATAGCCAATAGCTCCTTTTCTGTCACTGTGTAGTTTCTCTGGGCCTCATTCATAGTCTTGCTAGCATAATACACAGGATGGAACATTTTGTTGATTCTTTGGCCTAGCACCGCCCCAACCGCTACATCACTCGCATCGCACATAAGTTCAAAAGGCAAGTCCCAATTAAGAGCAGTGATTATAGGGGTTGTTGTCAACTTGTGTTTCAGTAACTCAAAAGACTCCATGCACTTCTCATCAAAGATAAACTTGACATCCTTCTCTAATAACTTGCAGAGCGGGTTCACAATTTTGGAAATATCTTTAATGAACCGCCGATAGAACCCGGCATGACCAAGAAAACTCCTCACCCCTTTGACAGAGGTAGGGGGAGGGAGTCTTGAGATAACCTCTATTTTTGCCTTATCAACTTCAATTCCTTGCCTTGAGATTTTGTGGCCCAATACAATTCCCTCTTGCACCATAAAGTGACATTTCTCCCAGTTGAGCACAAGGTTGGTTTCTTCATATCTTGCCAAAATCCTATCCAAGTTCACCAAACATTCTTCAAATGGATCTCCCACCACACTGAAGTCATCCATGAATACCTCTAAGATATCCTCCACCATGTCGGTGAAGATTGCCATCATGCATCTTTGAAAGGTCGCTGGGGCATTACATAATCCGAATGGCATTCTCGAGAACGCGAACGTGCCATAAGGACATGTAAAGGTTGTCTTCTCCTGATCCTCTGGGGCAATGAGAATTTGATTATACCCCGAGTAGCCATCTAGAAAACAATAAAAGGCCCGGCCCGCGAGACGATCAAGCATTTGGTCCAAGAATGGTAGTGGGAAATGATCTTTTCTTGTCACCTTGTTCAGCTTTCTATAGTCCATACACACTCTCCAACCCGTAACTGTCCGAGTAGGAATCAACTCATTGTTGGCATTGGTCACTACCGTCATTCCACCCTTCTTTGGCACACATTGGACCGGAGAGGTCCATGAACTGTCCGAGATCGGGTAAACCACACCGGCGTAAGCCACTTGATAACCTCCTTCTTTACCACTTCTTGCATCACCTCATTGAGTCTCCTTTGATGTTCAAGAGATGGCCGTGCATCCTCCTCCAAAATGATCTTATGCATGCAAAATGCGGGGCTTATTCCCCTGATGTCCGCCAAAGTCCATCCTATTGCCCTTTTTCGCTTTTTGAGCACCTCCACAGTGGCCTCAACCTGCAAGTTAGTAAGGCAAGAAGAAAGAATAACTGGAAGAGTAGAATTAGAGCCCAAGAATTCATACCTGAGGTGTGGAGGAAGTGGTTTCAACTCCAACACCGGTGGCTCCTCAATTGATGGCTTGGTTGGCGGAGTTTTGCGATTTTCAAGATCTAAAGATAGTTTCCTAGGCTCATATGAATATGAACCCATTCCATGCAATGCATTCACGCACTCCACTCTACCGGCATCATCATTGGCATCCATGTTAAGAAGCACGGCTTCAAGAGGGTCTTCAACATTGATCAAGGCACTTGTGTCATCCACTATCACCGCCGTGACAATGTCCACAAATGAACACACCTCCGTACTATTGGGTTGCCTCATTGACTTGCACACATGAAATACCACCTTCTCATCTCCCACACGGAATGTTAACTCCCCTGCTTCCACATCAACCAATGCCTTCCCCGTAGCTAGGAAAGGTCTTCCAAGAATGATAGGCACTTCGAAATCCACTTCGCAATCCAATATGACAAAGTCAGCCGGCAATACGAATTTGTCCACCCGGACAAGAACATCATCGATTATACCTAGAGGCCTCTTCATCGATCGGTCCGCCATTTGAAGTCTCATAGAGGTTGGCCTCGGTTGCCCAATTCCCAAAGTCTTGAAGACTGAGTATGGCATCAGATTAATGCTAGCCCCCAAGTCACATAGGGCCTTAGAAAAGTCCCCACTTCCAATAGTGCAAGGAATAGTGAAAGCACCAGGGTCCTCAAGTTTCGGGGCCATAGAATGCACAATCGCACTAACTTGGTGCGTCATCTTTATTGTTTCACACTCCATAGAACGCTTCTTGGTGACTAAATCCTTCATAAATTTTGCATACCCAGGCATTTGTTCAAGTGCCTCCACTAAAGGGACATTGATTGTGAGGCTCTTCATCATGTCTATGAATTTCTTGAACTGATTGTCGCTCTTTTGCTTTGCTAACCGCTGAGGATATGGTGGAGGTGGTCTAGGCAAGGGTGCCTTTGCCTTGGGCACCGCCGGCTCGGGTATATCAATGATGTGTTCCCTAGACGGGTTCACGGTCTCTTGAGTCTCTACCCCGACCTCATCATCAATATCGATCCGCACATCATTTGTCACTATTGGTTCAACCACATTGTCAACATTCAAAGGTGCTTCATCATCATGCAACTCAACTTCATCATTCACAACTTGATTCTCAATCGAGGCATGCACATCACCGCCTCTTCCACTCCTAGTTGTAACCGCCATCACATGATTGTTACCCCCTTCGGGTTCACTACCGTATCACTTGGTAGGGCACCTTTTGGGCGGGTATTTAAAGCTTGAGAGATTTGTCCTATTTGCACCTCTAGGTTCCGGATAGATGTGTTATGCGAAGCCAATTGTGCATTGGAATCTTGGTTCTTTTTCATCATCTGCTCGAACATCATTTCTATCCGTCCCATATCACTTCCAGAAGAACTAGGCCCTTGTGACTGAAAGGGGGTGGAT
>NW_017695028.1:0-3757 GCF_001879085.1 Nicotiana attenuata
TATCCATTAAACAACACTGTCCTACGTATGTAAAGTACAACAGAACAGGAAAACTTAAAGGTCGATTCAACTACATTCATCATTTTCACTTCTTCAACATCAAATTTACATTGATTCCTTCACAGTTCATACGAGATCAAGGGAGGTACCTGGAAATCAGAATGTAACAAGAAGAAGGAGAAGTTAGCAACAGCAGAGCAGGCAACAGCGATTTGGAGTTTCAAACAGCAACAAACACAGACGATTTTAGCCCAGAAATGACTCAGTGATTCCAGAAATGTTTTAAACCAAACGAGACTGATATTTCAACCCAAAACAGCATCAAAATGCCCAGAAATGAACGCAGGAAAGCAATACATTCAACTAATGACCCACAGTCGACTCAAATTACCCAGATCCAATGCCTAGATGACTCGAACTGCCTTCAAACCTCAGATATCAAACAAAACAAGGAGATTCAAGTAGTTGGGATCCTACATGAGCTAGAGACTTGAATTAAATGATGAAACCTGAAAATGACTAAAGGAACACTAGTGTAACAGTAATTTTTTGGATTTTTTATTGCTTTTTTTGTTTCTTTTTTGGATTTTTGAAGATTTGGAGTTTGGATTTCAAATTTCAGATCTGAAACTTGTGGACAATGAGAGGGAATTTTTAGAGGCTCCAAACTTGTGACTTAAGGCATTAAAGGCTGCCTTATATAGGTAAGAATAGGGGCAGAAAGTTCTGGAACTCATTCCCCATTTTCCCCCTTTTTTTATTTCAGAAATTGGTCATTAATCCCTTACTTCCTGACTTGCTACCCAAGCTACACCCCTAAGTTATAAAAATTCTGATTTGAGACTCATCTAGAATGTTCTAGAGCTTCCAATTCAGTTATTTAAGAGATCCCATGCCCTTGAACTACCCCAATTACCCTTAGCTTATTCTGAAATTTACTAATCTAACAAATTAATCCATTTTAAATGCCCAAAATGCCCTTGAATACCCTTGAAACTACTAGTTTAGTACAGCTATATCCAAACAATTATTTAACTAGGGTTAACTAAGCCTAAGGATTATTTGAAACTAAACATCAAACTATGGGATTATTAAAGACAATTATCAATTAAACTGGCTCAGCATTAGCTAGCAACAATCATAAGGGATTGACATTCAAACAGGGCTTCAAACAAGATTGATTACAGATTCGACACAAAATTAAACTAAAATCAGAACTACTAACGCAGGATTACACACAATTAAACTACAGAACAATTATTGAAACATATAGGAAACCCCAAAAATCAAAACAGAAATAAACAAAACCAAACTTACTGAACAATTAAACTAATTAACAACAATCACTAAAACAGGAACAAATCACAGGAAGCAAAGAAGGAGAACAGAGGAAGAAGGAAATAAAATAAACGAGGAATAGGGGAAACTCACTACTAGATTCAAACAGACAAGTGACACGCCCAGGCTGCTTGTGTGGATGAATTCGGCCCTGTCCTAGAAAACTTCGATCCTAGATGTTAATTTGAAGGCCTTCAGTTGGAATTTTTGTGCATTAAACCAGAGAATAGGGCCTAGAGTGACCTGGGAGTTGTGGAGTATAAGTTTGGTATAGTGTAGGTGGCGGCGCCGCCACCTGAGCCCAAAGGCGGCGGCTAGGGGTTAGGGAATTTGGGGGTGTTTCAACGGGTTTTGAGGGGGAATAATGATGACTTGACGATGGGGAAGTGAAGTCGGAGCCCTGGTGTGACTTTGGACGCCGTTTGACAGATTAGGGTTTTGAGGTCGAAATTTCGATCTAAGATTCGAAAAGATTGGGGATGATTCGAAGGGAGTTGAATGTGTATTTGGAAAGAGGGGGACGAGGGGAATTCAGGGTGTAATTTTGGGGGTGTTTGGTGGAACGCCGCCGGCGGAGACAATTTCCGGCCGGCGGCTTATGGCGGAGACGGTGGGGATTAGGGTTGTACGAGGAGGACAACGATCTGGTCTCTAATGTTGTAAAGGGTGTTATTACACTTTTATGTAAAATGTTTAACAAATCTGGACCGTTGGATGATAGGCGATGGACGGCCTGGATTTACCTAGGCCAAAACGACGTCGTTTTGTTATTTAAAAAAAAATAGGTCGGGTTAGTTTTGTGGATTGGGCTAATTGGGGCAGGAGTTTGAAGGTTTTGACTTGGGCTTCTGGCAATTTTGGCCTGGGTTGTACGAAATTGGCCCAAACATTAGCCAACCCTTGCTTTTTATTTTATTTTCTTTTTTCTTATTTTGTATTTATTTTTTTTGATTTTTGTTAAAATGACAAATAAAAATTCAAAGACCAAATTGACTCTAAAATAATATTATTTAATTTTCAAAATTAACTAATATCTAATCCTAAACTAAAACTTAAGACAAATTCGGAAAATTGAAAGTAAAAATGCAAAGAACCATTTTTGTCATTTTCTTTATATTTTGTTTTGCAAACAACTAACCACTAATTAATCCTAAAATATGAGATTAAATCCTAAATGCAAATGCCAAATGTATTTTTTTATATTTTTCATATGAATTAAAACAAACACCAATAAAATGCAACAATTATCAGAAAATAACACAAAAATTCACAAAAATAGTAATATAATAAAGAAGTCATTTTTGAATTTTTGGGATAATTCATATAGGGCAAAAATCATGTGCTCACAGCTGCCCCTCTTTGCTCGGGAACATGAAGAGTTTCCGTGCAAAGATAAGTGAGCGGAAACGAGCGATTTTTGCCCGTTTGAATATTCCGTGTGAAGCATTTTTGAAAACCGTTTGACCGAACCCTGCTTCAAAGGTTACCTACATATCCTTGGCTAAAAAGGAATCAGGTCAGTGTAGTTCGGGAAGGTTTGGTAGCTGGGACTACCAGGAGCTGTGATTTCACTGCTGTTGCTACTGCTACTGCTCGCTGACCTCCTTATTACACCGTGTCAAAATAAAAAGAAGCTAGCCTAAGCTATGAATTACAAAAAGGTCTTATCTATGTCTTCAAACTTGCTCTTGTGTTGCCTTGAACCTGTATTCTTCCACTGGTATTCTTGCGTTGTTGCCTTGCATTGTGATTGGAGATGTTTCGCCATTCCTTCGAGTGATGCTGGACTGCTGAAGTTTTAAATATGTGCCTCTATTCTCCAGGCGGGCTCCTGATCGCTGATGCTTGGAAAGTATTCCCTTGTTCTCCAAGTGGGCTCCTGACTGCAACGCTTGGAAAGTATTCCCTTGTTCTTCAGGTGGGATCCTGACTGCAACAAAACAAATAAAGAAAATTTTCTGCCCCAGTTTGGTGGTTGGGTACAGCATGTTATCAAATATTAAAAATTAAAAGCTAAAATTTGAATTGCACTTCCCTTGTTCTCCAGGTGGGCGCTTGACTGGTGAAATTTGAAAAGTATTCCCTTGTTCTCCAGGTGGGCTCCTGACTGCAACGCTTGGAAAGTATTCCCTTGTTCTCCAGGTGGGCTCCTGACTGCAACAAAGCAAACAAAGAAAATTTTCTGCCCCAGTTTGGTGGCTGGGTACAGCATGTTATCAAATATGAAAATTAAAAGCTAAAATTTGAATTGCACTTCCCTTGTTCTCCAGGTGGGCTCCTGACTGTTGAACTTGAAAAGTATTCCCTTGTTCTCCAGGTGGGCTCCTGATTGCCAAACTTGAAAGAATTCCCTTGTTCTTCAGGTGGGCTCCTGACTGCAACAAAATAAACAACAAAGAAAATTTCTGCCCCAGTTTGA
>NW_017695029.1:0-3756 GCF_001879085.1 Nicotiana attenuata
TCTCGGAAGCTCTCCTCACACTCTCCGTCCATGGAACGGAGCACCCTTCTGGGTCAACCTGGTCATAGGTGTAGCAATGGATGAAAATCCCTCAACAAATCGACGGTAATAACCCACCAAGCCAAGAAAACTGCGGATCTCTGTAGCTGAGGATGGTCTGGGCCAACTCTGCACTGTTTCCACTTTCTTCGGATCCACCTTTATCCCCTGACTCGATACCACGTGACCCAAGAATGCCACGGAGTCCAACCAAAACTCACACTTCGAGAACTTTGCATATAATTTATTTTCTCTCAAAGTCTGAAGCACTGTCCTCAGGTTCTGCTCATAATCTTCCCGACTCCGGGAGTATACCAGAATATCATCAATAAAGACAATGACGAACGAGTCAAGATATGGCCGGAACACACTGTGCATCAAATGCATGAAGGCTACTGGGGCATTGGTCAGCCCAAATGACATAACCAGGAACTCGTAATGACCATACCGAGTCCTGAAAGCAGTCTTCGGGATATATGGCTCCCGAATCTTCAATTGATTGTAACCTGAACGCAAATCAATCTTAGAAAACACTCATGCACCCTGTAACTGGTCAAACAAATCATCAATACGAGGCAAAGGATACCGGTTTTCACTGTAACTTTGTTCAAATGGCAATAATCAATGCCCATACGCATAGAACTATCCTTTTTCTTCACAAACAAGACAGGAGCATCCCAAGGTGATACACTAGGCCGAATAAAACCCTTATCAAGCAATTCCTATAACTAATCATTCAACTCCTTCAATTTAGGAGAGGCCATACGATACGGAGAAATAGAAATAGGCTGAGTGCCCGGCAACAAATCAATGCCGAAATCGATATCTCTGTCGGGCAGCATACCCGGAAGATCAGCTGAAAACACATCTGGGAAGTCCCGTACTATTGGGACTGAATCAACTGTAGGGGTATCAATATTGACATCTCTCACATAGGCTAGATACGTGTCGCACCCCTTGTCAACCATTCGTTGAGCCTTAAGGAAAGAAATAACTCTACTAGGAGTGTGATTTGAAGTACTTCTCTACTCTACTCGCGGTACACCTGGCATAGCCAGCGTTACGATTTTGGCGTGACAATCAAGAATAGCATAATGGGGCGACAACCCGTCCATGCCCAAGATAACATCGAAATCTACCATGCTGAGCAATAATAAGTCGGCTTTGGTCTCAAAACCACTAAGAGCAACCAAACACGACTGATAAAAGCAGTCCACAACAAGAGAATCTCCCACATGAGTAGAAACATAAACAGGGGAACTCAAAGAATCTCGAGATACACCCAAATGCGGGGCAAAATAAGAGGACACATAAGAATAAGTGGAGCCTGGATCGAATAAAACCGATGCATCTCTATGACAAACTAGGACAATACCTGTGATGATAGAATTGGAGGCGACAACCTCGGTACGGGCAGGAAGGGCATAATATCTGGCCTGGCCACCTCCTCTAGGGTTACCCTACCTCTCCGACCTCCACCTCTAGCTGGCTGGGCAGGTGGGGTAGCAACTGGTGCTGTAATCATAGCCTGGGAAATCTGCGGGGCACGCTATGGCTGAGAAGCCTGTGGAGGTGCACCCCTCCTAAGTTTGGGGCAATCCCTCACCATATGGCGTGTGCCGCCACACTCGAAACAAGCTCTGGGAGGAATTGGCAGCTGTGACTGGCTCGGGCCAAGTCTGCTGGACTGACCACTGAAAGCACCCCGTGCAGGAGGCGCACTAGATACTGGAGGTGCATAATAAGGCTCTTGAGGTCTAGGAGGAGCTGGAATACCACTAGCTGCTGGAAGAGCTGAATGAATGGGACGACTCATATAACCCCTACCATCACAAACTACAGCTGGGGCACGGGCACCATTATAATGGCCGGACTCTCGAGACCTCTTGGCCTCCCTTTCCTCTTTGTCCCGAGCATGTATACCCTCTACTCTCCTAGCAATGCTCACCACCTGCTGATAAGAAATATCCATCCCCAACTCCCGAGCCATGCTAGACCTGATGCTGGGAATGAGCCACGCAATAAACCGGCGAACTCTCTCACGAACTGTAGAAACCAAGGTTGGTGCATGCCTAACCAAGTTAGTGAAACAGACAGCATACTCTGACATAATCATAGTGCCCTTGCGCAAATGCTCAGACTCTGCATGCCATGCGTCCCTGAGGCTCTAAGGAACAAACTCCCTCAAGAACATATCTGAAAACTGAGTCCATGTAAGGGATGCTGCCTCAGCTAGGTTGTCCAACTCAAAAGTACGCCACCACTGATAGGCTGCTCCTCTAAGCTGGAAGGCAGTGAAAGAAACCCCACTCGATCCTGATATACCCATAGCGCGGAGGATACGATAGCACTTCTCCAGAAATCGCAGAGCATCATCCAATGCTAGACCACTAAATACAGGAGGCTTGTACTTCCTGAACCTCTCAAGCCTCCGTTGCTCATCATCTGAAGCTGCTGCCCTGTCCTCGGGCTGAACTGGGGCTACAGGCGGTACTAGCATAACCTCTAGGATCTGATCAACCTAGACCCGCTGCATAGGAGTGCGGGCTGCGGGAGTCTGTGCTCCTCCCGTGGCCTGAGATGTGGCTGCAGCAAGATGAATCAACCCTACCTGAGCTAGAGTGGTGTACATGCTCACGAACTGTGCAAGGGTCTCCTGAAGAGCTGGAATGGTAGTAGCAGTAGGCGTATCAGGTGTCCGGGCTCCAACTGGAGCTGCTGGTGGCTCCTCGGTGGCAGCTCGTGCAGGTGCTCTAGCTGCACCACGTACGCGTCCTCGGCCTCTACCCCGACACCGACCTTTGACGGCTCTAGCAGGGAGCACGGGTGCCTGGTCATCTCCGGTAGCACGTGTCCTCACCATCTGTGAGAGAATAGAAGACAGAAGTTTAGAATTTCGATATCAAAAATCTCGCATGATAAGGAAATCAATTGAAGTGGAATTTTCCTAACAGTTACATAACCTCTCGTAGATAAGTACAGACGTCTCCATACTGATCCGTAAGATTCTAATAAACCGGCTTGTGATTCATGACTCCTATGAACCTAGAGCTCTAATACAAACTTTTCACGACCCAAGTTCGCCCTTCGTGAACTGTCCTGACGGCACCTAGTCTCTCCGACTAGGTAAGCCTAACAAATTGCGGAAAAAGGAAACGAAATGCGAAACTAGCAAAAACTCCGATAAAACATAATAAAAACGTTTCAGATGCCGCTCGGCATATACAAATACACATTCACAAAACTGAATCAGCTCCCAAAACTCGGAATCTCATGAAATCACAAGCTGTAGATACTACGTAGTGTTCTAACTCCAGAATGTCTAATCAAAAGAAAGTACAGAAAATCTATAGCTAAAAGAGAGAATAGAGAGGGACTCCTCGGTCTGCGGACGCGGCAGATATACCTCGATTTCTCTGAAGATAGCCTCGCCTCACTGATAGTATGGTTGAGCCGAAGAACCTGGATCTGCCCATGAAAACATGTGCAGGAAAGGGCATGATTACACCACAGCGGAACCCAGTAAGTTCCAAGCCTAACCTCGGTCGAGCAGTGACGAGGAAGGTCAAGGCCCTACTTGTCATATATATATATATATATATATATGTATATGTATATATATATATATATATATATATATATATATATGTATAAGGAAGTAAATAATATGAGGTGCGACAGTATAATTAAGACACTAACAGTTGATAAGAGTGAATC
>NW_017695030.1:0-3756 GCF_001879085.1 Nicotiana attenuata
AGATCGCCAGGTTACCTGCAAATAAGAATACCGCAAGTGTATATTGTGCATAAATTAAACATGATGCAGGTTCCCTTTTGGACCATGAAGGTTGTCTTTGGACGGTTAAAGATGACGTCCTGGGACCATGACGTCCTGAGCTTGAATTGTTTAGTGAGGGATTCGCTATGAGGATGATGCCGTTAGACTATGACGCCTTCGGACAAATTGGCGATATTTCAGCCCATGAAATGCAGTAGTATGATGTTAACAAGACAAGGCTTAGTCTTGTGAAATGAAGGGCAGAGCTTAGCCCGATCGAAAAGCAAATAAGTAGTACTAGAAATAGAGCAATATTTGTGCGAAAAGGGACAATGCTTAGTCCCATGCGAATGTGGATGCAGGGATTAGCCTCATGCAGATATGGAGGCAAGGATTAGCCTCATGCCTCATGCAAATAGGGAGGCAGGGATTAGCCTCATGCAAGTAGGGAGGCAGGGATTAGCCTCATGCAAATATGGAGGCAAGGATTAGCCTCATGCAAGTAGGGGAGGCAAGGATTAGCCTCATGCAAGTAGGGAGGCAAGGATTAGCCTCATGTAGATATGGAGACGCAAGTAGGAGGCAGGGATTAGCCTCATGCAGATGGGGAGGCAAGGATTAGCCTCATGCAAATGGGGAGGCAAGGATTAGCCTCATGCAAATGGGGAGGCAAGGATTAACCTCATGCAAATAGGGAGGCAAGGATTAGCTTCATGCAAGCAGGGAGGCAAGGATTAGCCTCATGTAGATATGCGGGACAGGGCTTAGTCCCATGCAAAGAGCGAGTAGCAAATAAGAGTAGCATATGTCTTAGCTGGAGATATATTCGGTGTTTGATGGATTGATTGATAGTGAGCTTGTTACTTGTATATTTCGGCGGATGTTATCGTTGCGTCTGATATGCCTGTGCTCAAAGAAAAATTGTAAGTTTTGTGACGGAGGTTGGTTCCTGCTTCTATCCGCTGGCCTTGCTTTGCTCCGTTCTGGGGGCCTTTCGAGTTTTCCTGGGTAACCTGACTGTTACGGAAATAGAGTTCTTTGAAAAAAATATGCAATTATTGATAAAAATAGAGTTATTTGGAAACATATTGAAATATCAAGTAATTTAGATGAACTAGTGACTGTAACACAATTCAGAGACATTGCAACTTTCTTATGTTAGAATTTTGAGGGTCCCCCTCAAAATTCTGCCCCTGTTTGGTAGATGATCTTTTGATAGTTTGCAGATAATATGCCTTGCTGAACCCTCTTCGGAATTTTGAAAATCCTTCTCAAAATTCTGCCCCAGTTTCTTAACTGATTTCTGACCGTCTGACACATGTTGACGTCGGCTGGAATTGCTCCAGAATTTTGAGGGCCCTCCTCAAAATTCTGCCCCAGTTTCTGATCTTGGGGGAAATTGAAATTTTATTATGATATGACCGAACCCATAAGGCTGCCTACGTATCCCCTCATAAACGGGAATCAGGTCAAACGTAGTTCAATTACATCAGATGAGGAAATGTAAATAATCTAAGCATAGTATCTCTTGACTGCGTCTGAATTGATTGGTTTTGGCTAGATTTCTCCATCCATTTCTGCAAGTATGAGTGCTCCTCCTGTCAGCACCCTGTGAACCATGTACGGACCTTGCCAGTTGGGAGAGAATTTCCCTTTGGCTTCATCTTGATGTGGGAAGATCTTCTTCAGCACCAGTTGTCCTGGTGCAAATTGCCTTGGTTTGACTCTTTTGTTGAAAGCTATGGACATTCTGTTCTGATAAAGTTGACCGTGACATACTCCGTTCATCCTTTTTCCATCTATAAGGGCCAACTGTTCGTAGCGACTCCTAATCCATTCTGCATCGCTGAGTTCAGCTTCCTGTATGATTCTTAAAGAAGGAATCTCTACCTCGGTTGGGATGACAGCTTCGGTACCGTAAACCAGCATGTAAGGAGTTGCCCCGGTTGATGTGCGAACTGTAGTGCGGTATCCCAATAAAGTGAAAGGTAGCTTCTCGTGCCATTGTTTGTGGTTTCCTACCATCTTCCTTTGTATTTTCTTGATGTTTTTGTTGGCGGCTTCTACGGCTCCATTCATCTGAGGTCTGTAGGCTGTGGAATTCTTGTGTTTGATTTTGAAAATTTCACACATAGCTTTCATCAGGTCACTGTTGAGGTTGGCGGCATTATCGGTAACAATAGAATCAGGAACTCCGAATCTGCAAACAATACGGACTTTGACAAAGTCTACGACGACTTTCTTAGTTACTGCCTTGTAAGATGCTGCTTCGACCCATTTGGTGAAGTAATCAATAGCTACCAAGATGAACCTGTGTCCGTTTGAAGCAGTGGGTTCAATCGGACCAATAACATCCATTCCCCAAGCGGCGAACGGCCAGGGTGAGCTTGTTGCATTGAGCTCATTTGGCGGTACCTTTATCATATCGGCTGCACTTGACATTGGTAGCATTTGCGGACACGCTGGACACAATCGGTCTCCATGGTCATCCAAAAGTAACCGGCCCTGAGTATCTTCTTAACCAAGGCGAAACCATTCATGTGCGGGCTACAGGTCCCAGTATGTACCTCCTCGAGCAGCTTAGAAGCTTCTTTTGCGTCGACACATCTTAGCAATCCTAAATCAGGAGTTCTCCTGTACAATTTTCCTACGCTATGGAAGAAGTGATTGGATAATCTTCGAAGTGTGCGCTTCTGAGTGTGATTTTGCATGCTCTGGATATTCTCCCTTTGACAAATACTCCTTGATGTCATGGAACCAAGGTTTTCCATCTGTTTCTTCTTCAACATGAGCGCAATATGCCGGTTGATTATGGATCCTTACAGTTGGGATCAATATAATTCTTGTCTGGATGTTGTATCATAGATGACAAGGTGGCCAATGCGTTGGCAAACTAATTTTGAATTCTGGGTACATGCCGAAACTCTATCTTGGTGAACCTCTTTCTCAATTCCTGCACGTGGTGCAGATATGGTAATATCTTGGAATTTTTGGTGGCCTACTCTCCTTATACCTGGTGCACAAGCAAATCTGAATCACCGATCGCTAGCAGCTCCTGAATGTTCATGTCGATTGCCATATTGAGCCCTAGTATGCAGGCTTCATACTCTGCCATGTTGTTAGTGCAGGGAAATCTGAGTTTAGCAGATACGGGATAATGCTGACCTGTTTCTGATACCAAAACCGCTCCAATGCCTACTCCTTTGAAATTTGCGGCTCCGTCGGAAAACATCCTCCAACCATCATATGCTTCAGTAATGTCTTCTCCTACGAACAATACCTCTCCGTCAGCAAAATATGTTTTCAAGGGTTTGTATTCTCCTCCCACCGGATTCTCAATAAGATGATCTGCCAATGCTTGTCCTTTGACCGCCTTTTGAGTTACGTAGATGATATCGAACTCACTCAACAATATCTGCATTTGGCCAATTTTCCGGTCAGCATGGGTTTCTGAAATAAATATTTCAAAGGGTCTATCCTGGATATGAGGTATGTAGTTTAGGCACAAAAGTATTGCCTCAACTTCTGGGCCGTCCAGGTCAAAGCATAGCAAGTGCGTTCCAGAAAAGAGTACCGTGCTTCGTAAGGTGTGAACTTCTTACTCAAGTAGTATAGCTTGCTCCTTTCTCCCTATCTCGTCATGTTGTCCCAAAACACACCCGAAGGCTCTATCCAATACAGATAGATAGAGCATCAAAGGTCGTCCTGGCTCTGGCGGGACCAGGACCGGTGGTG
>NW_017695031.1:0-3756 GCF_001879085.1 Nicotiana attenuata
TTTTCCTCTTAACTTGGTCCTTTTCCTGAAACAGAAAAATTTGCGAGACTCGGAGGTGCGATTAGAGATGAAGACTGCCTAACCCGTGTGTATTTCCATCAGATTAATTGTAACCCTGGGCTGGGAATTTAAGAATATTCCATTTTGCCGTACAGGTCGTGACTCATCATTTGGCACGAGTTAGGGTTTTTGCCTAGCATCTAAAATCGTTAGTAAAATTGTTAATGATTAAAAAATGAATTTTAACATAGAGATACCTGACCGTGGATACTTTTTTCAAAAGTAGTATCTTTTTAGATGGACAGCATTCCAATGTGAGGGTAACAACTTGCCATCCATTGTCTCCAACTCGTATGCTCCTTTTCCTGCAATGTCACGAACTCTGTAGGGTCCTTCCCATGTTAGACTCAGCTTCCCTGAATTAGCAGCCTTTGTAGATTGGAACACCTTTTTAAGCACGAAGTCCCCAATTTTAAAGAATCTGAGGCGTGCTTTCCTGTTATAATATCGTTCAATTACTTGCTTTTGTGCCGCCATTCTTATTAGTGCAGCTTCTCTTCTTCCCTCTAACAAATCAAGATTCACCCGCATCTCTTCATTATTTGATTCCTCCGTTGCTTGAACGTACCGTGTGCTTGGTTCTCCTATTTCTACTGGGATCAAAGCTTCCGCACCATAAACTATTGAAAATGGGGTTTCTCCCGTGCTTGTTTTTGTCATTGTACGATAAGCCCATAATACCCCAGGTAATACCTCGGGCCAATTACCTTTCGAATCCTGCAACCTCTTCTTCAAGTTGTTGATGATAACCTTATTCGTGGATTCCGCTTGTCCATTCCCCACTGGATGATATGGTGTAGATGTTATCCTTTTAATCTGCCAACTTTGAAGAAATTCTGTGATTTGGGCTCCTATGAATTGTTGTCCATTATCACACACGATTTCCTTTGGTACCCCAAAACGGCATATTATGTTTCTCCAAATGAAGTCTTTAACTTCTTTCTCCCGCACCTGTTTAAATGCCCCTGCTTCTACCCATTTAGTGAAGTAATCTGTAAGCACAAGTAGAAACTTTACCTGACCTTTTGCTTGTGGCAATGGACCTACGATATCCATTCCCCATTTCATAAAGGGCCACGGAGCTATGACAGGGTGGAGTAACTCAGCTGGTCTATGCATATTATTGCCGTATCTTTGACATTTATCACATTTAGACACGAAATCGTTAGCTTCTTCTTCCATCTTGGGCCAATAATATCCTGCTCGAATCAATGTTTTTACTAGCGACCTCCCACCAGCGTGACTTCCGCAATGTCCTTCATGTATTTCCCTCATCACATATTCTGTTTGAGAAGGTCCGAGACACCTTGCTAATGGTCCACCGAACATCTTTCGATAAAGATTCCCTTGATGCAAACAATAACGAGCAGCTTTCTTGCGAAGTGCATGAGCCTTTGTTTTGTCAATAGGCACGGTTCCATGCTGTAAAAAAGCAACAATTTCGTTTCTCCAATCCCATGTTAAATGATTAAAATTTACCTCATTCTTATCAGGTTCGAGAACGGAATGAAATAGATGTACGACTGAAGCATTTGCATCATTTGTTACGTCTGCTGCAGACGCGAGGTTAGACAAAGCATCTGCTTCTGCATTCGCGTCTCTTGGGATCTGCATTACCTTCCAAGTTTGGAATTGTTTTATTAGCTCCCGTACCTTTTCAAGATATTCTTGCATTCGAGTTTCCCTGGCTGTATAAGTCCCCAGTATTTGATTAACCACAAGTTGAGAATCGCTCTTGATTATAATCTGTGATATGCCAAGTTCTCGTGCCAGTTTTAAACCTGCAATGACAGCTTCATACTTTGCTTCATTGTTAGTTATCGAATGACACTTTATAGCTTGTCTAATAGTTTCACCCGTGGGTGGTACGAGAACTATCCCTAAACCTGCGCCTTTTACGTTAGATGAACCGTCAGTGAATAAAATCCAAGTACCCGAGTTTGCACCATTAAAAACTTGTAATTCTTTTTTTAGCTTCTAATTGCATCCCCTGACTGAAATCAGCTACGAAATCAGCTAATACCTATAGCAGTCCTAGGTTGATAAGTGATGTCGTACTCACTTAATTCTATAGCCCATTTCGCTAATCTACCTGATAATTCATGTTTATGCAAAATGTTTCGTAATGGAAAAGCAGTAACCACAACACTGGGATGACATTGAAAGTAAGGTCTTAATTTTCTAGATGCCATAATCAAAGCAAGCGCTAATTTTTCTAGTTGCGGGTACCGTGTTTCTGCATCTAGCAAAGACTTGCTTACATAATAGATAGGAGATTGCTTACCTTGATCCTCCCGGACTAAAACAACACCTACCGCAACTTCTAACACGGCAAGATAGATGAGTAACTTCTCTCCTACCTTTGGTTTCGCCAACAACGGTGGATTTGACAAATATACTTTCAGATTCTTGAGTGCTTGCTGACAATCTTCGTTCCATTCAAAATGATCCTGTTTCTTTAAAGCTGAGAAAAATTTGAAGCATTTTTCTGAAGACTTGGAAATGAATCTCCCCAGAGCTGCAATTCTCCCAGTTAGTCTTTGAACTTCTTTTTTACTCGTAAGTACATCTGGAATTTCTTCAATGGCCTTAATCTGTGCAGGATTCACTTCAATTCCATGGTTAGAAACAAGAAAACCTAAAAAATTTCCTGATGCCACTCCAAATGCACATTTTTCTGGATTCAACTTCATATTGTATTTTCGTAAAATTTTAAACGTATCAGATAGGTGCGATATAAGATCTTCTGAATGTTGAGTTTTAACTAGCATATCATCTATATATACTTCCATGGTTTTACCTAAATGTTCTTGAAACATTTGGGTGACCAACCTTTGATACGTTGCACCTGCATTCTTAAGACCGAAAGGCATTACCTTGTAACAATAAGTCCCCCTGTCTGTTATAAAAGAAGTTTTTTCTTCATCACCTGGATCCATCTTGATTTGATTATAGCCTGAATATGCATCCAAAAAACTTAATAGTTCATGGCCTGCAGTAGCATCAATTAACTGATCTATGTGGGGCAAAGGAAAGGAATCTTTTGGATAGGCTTTATTAAGGTCTGTGTAATCTACACAGACTCGCCACTTACCGTTCTTTTTAGGAACCACAACAGTATTAGCTAACCAGTTAGGATACTTTACCTCACGAATTGAACCAATTTTTAGCAACTTTTGAACTTCCTCTTGAATCACCTTATTTTTGAAAGTTCCTTGTTTTCTTTTCTTTTGCTTGACGGGAGGATATGATGGATCTTCATTTAGTTTATGAGTCATCACCTCCGGTGGTATACCTGTCATGTCTGTATGGGACCAAGCAAAACAGTCTGCATTAGCTTTTAAAAATTCAATTAACTTACGTTTTACCTCCGGGCTAAGATTAGCTCCTATGTACACTTTTCTCTTGGGCCAATGTATAAATAACACCACGGCCTCTAGCTCTTCTATCGTTGTTTTGATGTTATCATTCTCCTCCGGTTCTTGAATGGTACCAGGTCTTGAATCCAGATCTGTTTGCTTTTGCTCAGGTGAGGTTGTTTCCATGTTACCCTCACCTAAATTCTGTAATTGCTATTTGTCTCCACCATTAACAATTGAATCTGCAACGGAATTGATGCTCCTAGATGTTTGTTGATCACCTCTGATTTGGCATATTCCCCATGGAGATGGGAATTTAATAACTTGATGTAGAGTT
>NW_017695032.1:0-3756 GCF_001879085.1 Nicotiana attenuata
TGCTTTTCTCTTGTTTCTCCACCTACTTTCCCCGCTCGGATTTACGAGTTTTATTATTGATTCCGAAAGAGGGGTATGCAAGAAATAACCGAGGCTCAAAGGGGTAACAAAGGATCAAGTGTTTGGATAGCAGAATAAAATGCCTTCGTCATTCCAATCTCCAAAACATACCAAGTACAAACTACACAGTTAAACAAGCTGAGGAAAACACACATAACACCTTTTGATTGATTCACATATTTGCCTTCTGTATTTGTCAATTACCTAGCACCGTTGGACAACAATCTCGGTACCACGAACGGTCCCTGTAGACTTGGGCGAACTTGCTTTAGCTTCAAACCGATGCGGCATGATGCGTTTCAACAGTATTTCTTTATGTTCTATCTGCGCCCAGTTTCACTTGATTTGGGATCGAAGTGATCTCAAAATGCCTTTACTTATTTCCCTTGACTGTCCTTACGGTTTCAACATTGTTTCATTGCTTCATTACTAAACTGACTTTTTAAAACAGGCTGAGAATTATGCGTGCACGTCGTGTCACTAGAACCAGCATGAAAAGAATTGTAAAAGGAGAAGGGAACTAAAAAATGACCAGAAATGGCGAGAAACAGAGAATCGCATTAGACTGACGGTGAAAGGGTTTAAACAACAAAACAAGCAAACTAGACTAGAGTTACCAACCTAGACGGCACTAAACAAGCTATTATGACTAAACAAAGCAAAGTGAAAAGACAGAAGGGTTTGAGTCACAAGACAATGTCCGGATTACAACCCTGAAAATAACCCGGACAACAGAAATGACAACAACATAAACCACCAAGATTACGCTCTAGCTAACCAGGAGATGGAGCGTCTTTCCAATCACCAAACTCGACATCTTAGCCACTGGATTGCCCATCAAAATTGTTGGGGCCTTCACCAATTTCAATATCATTGACTTCATTCAACGAGTTTTCGAGAGGATTCTCATACTCCCTGTCGCCATGGATCTTCCCCACAAAATGTGCACCATCATGTGCAGGTAACGGATTCCGTGTAATATTCTGGGTGGCACTGTCTCGGACCGCCATTACCCCTTCCTGAATCATTCTTTCTATCTCTCTTTTCAAATCCCGGCAACTTTCGACATCGTGCCCCTGGGCATTTGAATGGTATTCACACCTTTTAGAAGGGCCAAAGCTTCTTGCACACTTGTCCACCTGATTCGGAGGGATTGGTGCAATCAAGTTATAATGCTTTAGTTTCTCAAACAATTCTGCATATGACTCTCCGATGGGGGTGAAAGTTTCCCGCTTCTGTGCCCTCTCTTGCTTGAAATTTTGATTGGCTCGCAAACCTGCTCCAAGGGGATTCTTGTAGGCTCTTGGAGGTGGGTAGGTGTTTTGAATTGGGTATGTATTTTGTGGGATGGGCGCACGCCATTGCGCATGGGTAGGATGTTGGGGGTATGTGTGGGCATGATAGACAGAGAAGTGAGGATCATGGGGTGGATTATAATGCTGTGGAGTGTGGGAGTAGATTTGGGGACGGGGTCGAGGTTGAGGGTAATAGGGTGATGGGCCCCTGGACCAAGTTCCCGAGTCAACTACCGCCACATCTTCTTTCTTTTTCTTTCCCAGTACCCCTCCGCTCTGGATAGCCTGGGTAGTTGCCTTGATTGCCGAATAGCTCATGATTTTGTCGGATTTGAGCCCCTCTTCAACCATACTTCCCATTTTCACTACCTCGTTAAAAGATTTTCCCACTGCTGACACCAGGTGACCATAGTAGGTAGGCTCCAAAGCCTGCAGGAAATAATCAACTATTTCGCCTTCCTTCATTAGAGGATCGACCCTTGCAGCCTGTTCCCTCCATCGAAATCCGTACTTTCTGAAGCTCTCCCCCGGCTTCTTTTCAATTTTGGTCAATGAGAGACGATCGGGGACAATTTCGAGGTTATATTGAAAATGACCTGCAAACGCTTGGGCCAAATCATCCCAGGTGTACTACCGCGCATGATCTTGCCGCGTGTACCATTCCAAAGCAGCACCACTGAGACTTTGACTAAAGTACGCCATTAACAACTCATCCCTTCCTCCGGCTCCTCTCATCTTACTGCAGAATCCCCTCAGGTGGGCCACCGGGTCACCATGCCCGTCATACAGATCGAATTTTGGCATTTTGAACCCTACGGGTAACTGAACATCCGGGAATAGACACAAATCTTTATAGGCCACACTGACTTGGCCACCCAACCCTTTCATGTTCCTGAAGGACTGCTCCAGGCTTTTTACTTTTCGAATCATCTCTTCCTGCTCCGGGTTTTTAAGCGGCTTTTCAGTTTCCTCTTTTAATATCCGGTTACCTGTCCTAGACGGACTGTCACGACCCAAACCCCGGTCGTGATGGCGCCCAACACATTGCTAGGCAAGCCCGACCATTTACACAACCTTAGCCCAATAACCTATGTAAATAATTAAATGTTCGCTACCGTAATACCAATTTAGTACGGAAATTTCGATAAGATCTCTAACATTCGAAAACCTCAAAATAAAATACTAAATAGCCCACCGAATCTGGTGTCACGAACATGAGCCTCTAAAATAGATTATCCACCTATTACAAATCCGACTAGGAAAATTATGAATAAAATAATAAAGATAGATGGGAGAGATCAGAGCTGCGAATGCCATGCAGCTACCTTGATACTCCCGGATAATGCTGCTCAGCTAACACGAGTCCTCACTCACCCTGTGGTGTACCTGAATCCGCACACAAGGTGCAGGGAGTATGGTGAGTACTTCCAACTCAGAAAGTAATAAATATAAATAAAGTCTGAGGATCAGAAATCCTAAATAAACACAAAGTAAAGCTATAAATACAACAACGTGGACCAATAGCATAATACGGTAAACATTAAAACAGTTATAATAAAGTCACACCAGAAGGAGAATAAATAACAAGTAAATATGCAATGCAACACATAAACCGGTACCTCTAGTACCCCGCTGCGGCCGTGCAGCCCACTCCATTTATTTAACGTCGACGGCGCTCACTGGGGGTGTGCAGACTCCGGGAGGGGCCCCTTACGGCCCAAGCGCAATAATAAGCCATCTCGTGGCATCGAACAGGCCCTTGGCCTCATATCAATATCATTATTAAACCACTGCGGCGCGCAGCCCGATCCCATACTCAGTCCAAAAATCACACAACAGTATAAAAATATTCACCTTAAACTTCATTAAAAATATTACTTAAGTTCCAAGTTTTGAGAAAAGGTGGCTGAGTTTGCAAAACAGTATTAAATACTAGGACTGAGTTTAATATTTATGAATATGGTAAGAAATCATTAAAACAATCCCTGAAGGATTCAAGTAGTTGGCACAAGGCCCAATGATAACAATTTAATCCATTTTTATAAGGATATCACGAAACTACAAACAAATAGGTAGTAATTTTTTTATTAAGCGGGACGGACCAAGTCATAATCCCCGACTGTGCTCTACCCCACGCCCGTTATCCGGCGTGCAAGTCACCTCACATAGCACTACGTTGTGCAAATTCGGGGTTTCAAACCCTCAACACAGCATTTACATTTATTACTAACCTCAAGTTGGCCAAAGTCCTAGCTTGCTATACCCTTGCCTTTCGAATTCACCTCTTCGCGCGTCGAATCTGACCAAAACCACAACGAATACGTCACAATATGCTAAGGGAATATAACCCAATCGAAAAGACTCGAAAAATATCGAAAATCACGAAGTTGGCAAAACCCGA
>NW_017695033.1:0-3755 GCF_001879085.1 Nicotiana attenuata
ATATTTCTGAGCTCAGCGTGCGTTAGCTTGCACGGTCGCTCGTTCTTCATTATTAGAGCGTATCCGTGATCGGCAATATGATGATCCCCATTTGTGTGTCCTTAGAGACACGGTGCAGCGCGGAGGTGCCAAGCAGGTTACCTTAGATGATGATGGAGTTTTGAGATTGCAGGGTCGAGTTTGTGTGCCTAATGTGGATGGGCTCCGAGAGTTGATTTTAGAGGAGGCCCATAGCTCCCGGTACTCTATTCATCCGGGCGCCGCAAAGATGTATCAGGATTTGCGGCAGCATTATTGGTGGCGTAGGATGAAGAAGGATACTGTTGCATATGTAGCTCGGTGTTTGAATTGTCAGCAGGTTAAGTACGAGCATTGGAGGCCTGGTGGTTTATTTTAGAGGATTGAGCTTCCCGAGCGGAAGTGGGAGCGGATCACTATGGACTTCGTTACTGGACTCCCGCAGACTCGGAAGATGTTCGGCGCAGTATGGGTCATTGTTGATAGGCTGACCAAGTCAGCGCATTTCATTCTTGTGGCAGTCTCCTATTCTTCTGAGAGGTTAGCTGAGATCTATATCCGGGAGATTGTTCGCCTTCATGGTGTGCCCGTGTATATCATTTCGGACCGAGGTATGCAGTTTACCTCGCGCTTCTGGAGAGCAGTTCAGTGAGATTTGGGCACGGGGGTTGAGTTGAGCACAACATTTCATCCCCAGACGGACGGACAGTCCGAGCGGACCATTCAGATATTGGAGGATATGCTTCGAGCTTGTGTCATTGACTTTGGAGGCTCATGGGATCAGTTTTTGCCTTTAGCAGAGTTCGCCTACAACAACAGCTACCAGTCGAGTATCCAAATGGCTCCTTATAAGGCTTTATATGGTAGGCGGTGTCGGTCTCCGGTTGGGTGGTTTGAGCCGGGAGAGGCTCGGTTGTTGGGTATGGATCTGGTTCAGGAGGCCTTGGACAAGGTCAGGATTATTCAGGATAGGCTTCGTACAGCTCAGTCCAAGCAAAAGAGTTATGCAGACCGCAAGGTTCGAGATGTGGCTTTTATGGTCAGTGAGCGGGTATTGCTCCGAGTGTCGCCTATGAAGGGCGTGATGAGATTTGGGAAGAAGGGCAAGCTTAGCCCTAGGTTCATTGGTCCATTTGAGATTCTTGATCAAGTGGGAGAGGTGGCTTATAGACTTGCATTGCCGCCGAGCTTATCAGCCGTGCATCCAGTATTTCATGTGTCCATGCTTCGGAGGTATCACGGCGATCCATCCCACGTGTTAGATTTCAGCACTGTCCAGTTGGACAAGGACTTGTCTTATGAGCAGGAGCCGGTGACTATTCTAGACCGGCAGGTTCGTCAGTTGAGGTCAAAGAGTTTTCCTTCTGTTCGTGTTCAGTGTAGGGGTCAGCCTCCTGAGGCATCGACCTGGGAGTCCGAGTCCGATATGCGGAGCCGTTATCCCCATCTTTTTCCCGACTCAGGTACTTCCTTCTTATGTCCGTTCGAGGACGAACGGTTGTTTTAGAGGTGAAGAATTTGATGACCCAAAAGGTCATCACTTGTTTTTAAACTACATTGAATGTTTCCGAGGCCCTGAAAACCTCATTTAGCGTCACCTCGATTTGCGTGCGCAGTCCGGGCGCATAGCCGGAAAGCCTAAATGTGAAAATCTGTGAAAATTGATAAGTTTTGACTATAAAATGAATAAATTTGACTTCAGTCAACGTTTTGGTTAACGGACCCGGAGGGTCCGTAGGAAAATATGGGATCTGGGTGCATGCCCAGAATCGAATTCCGAGGTCCCAAGCCCGAGAAATAAATTTTTGAAGGAAGTTGTTTTCTGAAATTGTTTAAGGAAATTTGAAATGAAATTTGATTAGAACATGTTAGTATCGGGACCGTATTTTGGTTCTGGCGCTCGGTACAGGTCTTATATATGATTTAAGATGTTTCTGTGAAATTTGGTGAAAAACGGATATCATTTGACGTGATTCGGACCTAAAATGCTAAAGTTGATGTTTTATAAAGTTTGGGAAAAATCCTTTGATTTTGAGGTTTAGTTCGTTGTTATTGAGGATATTTTGGTGATTTGATCGCGCGGATAAGTTCGTATGATGTTGCTGAGTTAGTACCTATGTTTGGTTAGGAGCCTCGAGGGCTCGGGTGTGTTTCGGGAGGTTTTTGACTTAAGAAAAGTTGCAGGTTTTTGCTGTTCATTGCCCAGGGATTTTACCCTTCGCGTTTGCGTGGTCCCTATCGCGAACGCGTAAGGCAAAGATCCCAGGTGCCCAATTTCTTCTTCGCGAACGCGAAGCTAAGGGGGGGAGACCCTTCGCGAACGCGTCCCTCCACTCCCGAACGCGTAAGGTTCTGGGGAGGGGTCACCAATTTGTTCATCGCGAACACGGTCCTTAGCACTCAAACGCGAGGCTCGAGGAGTTCCTACTCCGCGAACGCGAAGGCTTACCCAGCCTGACCCATCGCGAACGCGAAGTGCCCGTCGCGAACGTGAAGGGCAATTTTGCACAGCTATTTTAAAAGACCAGAAAACAGTAGCATTTCGGGATTCACTCAAAATTTCATAACTTCTTCATCTTAACTCCAAATTGGGCGATTTTTGAAAGAGGATTTCACCACAAATTAATAGGTATGTAACCTTAGACTCATTTTCTTCAATTTTCATTAACACCCATTAGATTTCTAGGCCTAAAACATGAGGTTAAGGGTAGAAAATTAAGGATTTGGGTAGAGTTAGGGCTTTTTGATTAATTGTGGTTTAGACCTTGTTTTTGGGGTCGAATTCTGGAAATAATTAAATATTTGGGCTCGTGGGCTCGTGGGCTCGAGGTTGATTTGTTTTTGGTCCGAACCTCGTATTTTGACCAAGCGGGCCCCGGATCGATTTTTGGGTTTTTACGAAGAATGATTAGAAAGCTTTAATTAAGCATTGGAATTGGATTGTTTAGCATTTATTGATGTTATTGAATCGATTATGCATAGATACGATTGTGTTGGAGCCAAATTCGAAAGGAAAGGCGGTATTTGAGGCTTGAGTTGGCCGTGGAAGTTTGAGGTAAGTGTTTTGTCTAACCTTAGCTTGAGGGATTAGGAGTTGAGTCCTATTTGCTATGTGGCATTCGTTGTGTACGACGTATAGGCACGGCGACAAGTATCAATACGTTGGTGTCTAGCATGACCTTGAGTCTTTATATTGTGAATATCTTGATTTCGTTGTATTCTTCATGCCTTGGTGATGATTTCTAGTTGTTGTGAAAAGTTTGTTGAAGGAATTGTGACCTTTGAACATCTTGGAGCATTGGCTCGAGTTATATTATGAATGGTGAATGTATATGAGATGATTGAACCCTTTGGAGCATTGGCTCAAGTGGTAAAGTGAGTTATGAAGTAGAAGTTAAAGATAGAGAAAGAGTTATTGAAATGTTCCTTTGCCGGGATTTAATTATTTAATTGTTGTTCCCTTGCCGGGATATAATTATTTAATTGTTGTTCCCTTGCTGGGATTTAATTGTTTAATTGTTGTTCCCTTGCCGGGATTTCTATATGATCTTGATTATTCCCTTGCCCCTTGTTTGTGATTGTTGTTTGGGTGAGGAAGAGTGTTAAAGCACGAAGGGTGATGCCGTGCATTGTTGATATTGTGAGGAAAGAGTGTAAAGCACGAAGGGTGATGCTGTGCCGCACGATGTACCATTCCGTGCCGGTTGTATTGATTTCATGGTGAGGAAGAGAGTAAA
>NW_017695034.1:0-3755 GCF_001879085.1 Nicotiana attenuata
CGCGTTCGCGGTATCATCCACGCGTTCGCGTAGCTTTGGCCTTCTTCCTCTTCGCGTTCGCATCCTCCTCTACGCGTTCGCGTAGAGTAATTCTGGAGGATGACAAGTTTCTTCATTGCGTTCGCAATTAGTGCTCCGCGATCGCGTAGCTTAACACGTTTCTTAACCGCGTTCGCGTCAGGGCTGTCGCGTTCGCATAGACTTATTGGACTCCAAGGGCTGGGCTTGATTTTCATTCAATGCGTTCGCATGACCTATGCCGCATTCGCGTAGTTCACTGAACCCAGGCCTTCGCGTTCGCATCTATTCCTTCGCGATCGCGAAGGGCATTTTTGGTCCCTTATATTTTCCTTCTACGTGAACGCGTGCTGCCTTTCGCGTTCACGATGCTTTAGACCCCTGAACAGTACTTAACATTTCAAAAACGAGGTTTTGCCATTTTTATCAAAACTCAAGGTTCGGAGCTCGGATTTGGGAGAAATTTCAAGGGTTTTTCAAGGGCAATCACTGGGTAACGATTCTCTACTCTCCTATGACTAAAACCCATTAATCTAATCTTAAATTCACCCTTTAATTTCGTGTTTTTGAATGGGAAGTGGGTAAACTTCTTAGACCTAACTATGGGGTTTTGAGGGGTCATTTGACCTCCGATTTGGGAGATTTTTATATGGTTAGACTCGTGAGAGTACGAGGGTTCTGAAAACGTAAAAATTATTCGATTCCGAGACGATGGCTAGAGGGGCATTTTGGTCATTTTACCTATTTTCGCGCCCTAGATCTAAATTTAATAGTGGAATCAGTTGTTTGCAATATTATTTATGATATGTAATTGAATTGAATAGATTTGGGCCAATTTGGAGTCGGATACTCGTGGCAAAGGCGTGGTTTCTATTGATATTGAGCCGGTTCGAGGTAAGTGGCTTGTCTAACCTTGTGTGGAGGACCTTTCCCCTTAGGATTCGTTATTTGTTTATTTGAGTGCCTTGTACGCGAGGTGACGGGCGCATTCTTGAGCCAATTGTTGGAAATCCGGTTTTCTTAAGATATTGAGATTTAGTTCCTTTCATATTTGCTTTATTCTACTTGCAATTATAACCTGTGCTAGATTAGGAAAGCATGTTTAGTTGGTTTAACTTGCCTAATTGCTTAAGTTGCCTTAACTGTACTACGCGAAGCATGCTAGGCCAGTACTACCTGTTGCTTGTCTTTTGTACTTCGTTCCCGTGTACCTTCTGGTTGTGATTACGCATTTATATTGGGACTACGGATGTGAGATTCCGGTAGCTCCCCCCCTTGTTTGTTTACTTTGGGACTACGGGTTCGATTCCCGGTAGATCCCCCTGCACTTTTACTTTGGGACTGCGGGTTAGATTCCCGATAGATCTCCCTGCATATTGATAGTTGGACTACGGGACGGTATCCCGGGAGATCCTTCGGATATACCCATATGATGGACTACGGGACGGTATCTCGGGAGATCCACTGGACAGTTGACAAAAGGACTACAGGACGGTATCCTGGGAGATCCTCATTGTTACCATTGGTGTTGAGCTGTACTTATTCTGTGGTTGTTCCGTTCTTGTGTATTTGCTATTGCCTTGTTTAACCTCTCTTATTACACTGCTGTATTTATTATTTCTGTCAGATTATCATACTGTTAATTATTGTTATTACTATATTTTGTCTCAGTATGGCCCTGACCTTCCTCGTCACTACCCAACCGAGGTTAGGCTTGGCACTTACTGAGTAACGCTGTGGTGTACTCATGCCCTTCCTGCGCATGTTTTTCATGTGCAGATCATCCAGGTACCTCTACTCAGGCGCCCTATCAGTGAGGCAGGAGGACTACGGAGACTTCGAGGTAGATCTGCTGCGTCCGCAGACCGACGAGTCTCCCTCTTATTCTATCTTTAGTACTTAGTTTTTCCTCCTTTCGGTTGTTAGAAATTTTGGAGTTTGGAACCTTTACTATACACTTCTGTAGCCTGTGTTGCCCGTGAGTTTCCGAGTTTTGGGAATTGTTTTAGACTTGCGATATTGAGTTGTACTTGCCAAGCGGCATTCAGTACAGTTTCTTTTAGGTATTTGATTTGATTTTCTCTATTTTTCCGCAATTAATATATTTCCGCAAATGTTAGGCTTACCTGGTCATGGGGACCAGGTGCCGTCATGACATGTTCACGGTTGGTGAACCAGGGTCGTGACACAAGACTTACTATATCCATATGGATTATGTCCCCTATCTCTATAAATATAAAGGAATTGTTCCATTATTCCTCACTAATAATAGTGGAATCAATGGCGCAGAGTCAAAAAGAACGAAGACTATTAATAAACCAATCCAATAAATTCGCTCATTTTATAAGTAATTCCTATATGATTTCTAATCGGGAAAGATTAAACACAAGCAAAATCTGCAGTAACATCTCAAGGGAATGTTACTAATGGAACATGTAGGAATAATAGGTCCTATTCTTTTTTTGTTGACCCTCATTTCAATTGATTGGATGCTTGAGCACTCAGAGATTTTCGTGAGTTCCTCGTATATAATAAAGTATCTTCCGCCCCCTTCCACAACTATTTAGATTTCCTATCGGGCTCTCCAATCTAATTCAAGGTCCAGTCATTATACAATGCATTAATAATAGAAAATTTTGATTTGTAGTAGAAGGTAATTGCGAAGTCTTGATAGCCCCTCTAGCATTCGAATATTTTCTTGAAGCCTAAATATGCAATGCAAGGATATTTATAATTTTTTAGAAAAACCCCCAGACCATATGTTTAGAATCAAACAAGTATCAACAGTCTGCTTTCTCTGCTCTATGAAATGCGTAGTTAATTTGTCATTTTAGATGAAGAGCTATATTAGTAGAATATGAGGGAAAGAAGAATATGGGTAGGTTATTTGTGATTTTAGAGCTAAAATTATGGGTTTTGAGTTGCTGGGACTGAAAGAGGAGGAAAAAATGACGTGTAAAGATATACAAAAGAAATTAGTTGAAACTAGGAAATTCAATACCATCAATGACATGATACATTTTAATTAATTTTTTCTTTGTTTCGTTTCCTTTTTAATTTTTCTTTTTAATAATTTGACCAAAAACAAAGACTGTCAGCAATAATACCGACCCAATGAAATCTCATTAGTAGGGTCTGAAAAAATAAAGACTGTCAGCTAAGGCTGTATTCTGGGCCGGGCCCGGGCCTAAATGGGCTAAATGGGCTGGGCTAAACGGGCCTGGACTTAGCGGTCCCGGGCTCTGGCAGTCCCGGGCTTCATGGGCTCAACGGGTGGAACCAGCCCATGACGGGCCTAAGCCCACATGGTCCTGGGCTAAATGGGCCGGGCTCGCGGGCCCATATGGGCCTAACGGGCTTTTTTATTTTCGGGCTATTTTTTTTAAATTTTTTTTGTTTAAGGCAATTTCTTGTAAACCATATATGTATATACTAATATAAATTGCTCTTATACATGGCTATATAAATATATGTAGTATATATAATATAGAAACCTAATTATTAAAGTGCTTGAAGAAAAAGTAAAATAACAAAACAATAGTAAAACTAAATTATACATGCATAATAAATTAATAACAAAGTAAAATATTAATCATAAATACGTATAATAATTTTAAAATAACACAAAAATTGTCGAAAAAATCTTAAAAACGAATTTCCGGATAAATACGCTCAAGACAATACTTTATATGCCTCCTTAAAATGCTTGTGGTACACCCTGAACGAAAATTTAAGAC
>NW_017695035.1:0-3754 GCF_001879085.1 Nicotiana attenuata
ACGACCTCAGAAGTCGGGATCTGAAGGTTCCAGCAGGTTCGTAGTGATGATTTCGGACTTGGACGTATGCCCAGTGCGGGTTTTGGATAACCCGGGAGCGTTTTGGCGTCTATTGTGGAAGTTAGCATTTTAGAAGAAATTTCATAAGTTTGGCTTGAAGTGCATTTCAGTGTTAGCGATGTCCGTTTGGGATTCCGAGACTGGGAATAGCTCCGTATGGTGATTCTGGAGTTGGGAGCGCGATCGGAAGTGAATTCGGAGGTCCGTAGACCATTTTGAAGCCATTTGGCTAAAGATAGAAATTTGAAGGTTTTTGGAGAGTTTGACCGGGGGGTTGACTTTTTGATATCGGGGTCGGAATCAAATTCCGGAAGTTGGAGTAGGTCCGTAATGTCAAATATGATTTGCATGCAAAATTTGAGGTTAATCGGACGTGATTTGATAGGTTTAAACATCGGAAATAGAAGTTGGAAAGTTCAAAGTTCATAAAGCTTGAATCGGGGTGTAATTCATGGTTTTAGCGTTGTTTGATGTGGTTTGAGGCCTCGAGCAAGTCCGTAATGTGTTTTGGGGTTGGTTGGGGTCCCGGGGGCCTCGGGTGGATTCCGGGTGGTTAACGGATCGAAATTTGGAAATTTGGAAGGCTGAGTGTGCTGCTTCTGTCATAACCGCATCTGCGGTTCTTGGACCGCAGAAGCGGGACCGCAGATGCCCTGCTCACGAATCATATCAAATCTCTTGTTGTATAACAGCCCATACTTCAAATTTAATTCGTAGGCCCAAATCACCAATCACCAAAAATTTCCCCAAATAACTCCAAACTCTTATCAAGGTGCATAGTCATCCTACCACAATGCCCATATGCAACTCCGCCACTCTCCCACTTTGGCGGAACTCATCCTTTTAATCAACTACTCGGCCCTTGACCCCTTATACTCGGCCTTCTAGAAATTTTAGCCACCGCCTGACACTTCCCAAACGTCTTTCCTCATTCTTTTCTGCTCAATTGTTGCCTTAGATGAAATCTAACTTTGTAGCACTTGAACCCACAAATCGCTACTAACTTTAAACCTTTCTGAAGATCATCTTTCTCGAGCCGTCATCCTTAGAAACACCGGTTCCATCTTGAACCACCGCACCCTGCGATCTCTAACCGTCGCTTCTTTGATACTGACCCGCAATATCCTGCTCTAAGGGCAATTGTAGAAGATCATAACTCCGGCGAATTTAGTACATTCAATAAGGACAGCGACACCTCATTATAGAAGAAAACTCCACCACGCTCGCAAAATGCCGAGTCTTGTTACCCTATCAACCCAAACCTGAACATCCTCAGCTCGTTTTCCTTCCCCTTTTCGGGAATAAAATATCGAATCTCTAGATGCACTGAGTAAACCTCCCTTCAAGTCGTTCACTGCCTCGACACGTAGGCAAACATCCTACCATCATATTAATACTGCGGAATAATCGTTCATAAGCATCATGGCAACCTGTGCCTAGCCTCACGGCTCTCAGAAGTACCGCTACTGAGCTGAATCAATAGAATATCCTTCCACAAGGCGACGATAATAGCTTACACAACCTCGCAGGGAGAAACACCCCGCACCACGTTCGTAGTACAATTACAATGCTTCAATTCTCGATTTATAACAAGCGGTTCGCGTCGCGTAAGATTGAGTAGGAAGGAAACAAGGGCCTAAGCCTCAAGGAATCAAATTGCACGACGAGGAATCAAGAAGGGAAGTACTCCTAACAGCCCTGTAGCCTCCCGAGGATAAGTACAGACGTCTCTGTACCGATCCGCGAGACTCTACTAGACTTGCTCATGACTCGTGAGACCTGCTCACGAATCATACATGCGACGCAGGTACACATAGGGATACATGCTCAAATAGCAAATTAAGAATTTATCAGGGAACATTTATCCAAATAAAAGCAAATTCTCTTTTAACAATTTAAGAAAATGAAGTTTAATCCTTTTAGCAATTCATTTACTAATTCATTGTAACTTAAGCAATTCAAACTGTCAACAAGTTTACAATTAATCCAAGTATAGCATGCTTTTGGGTCCTAGACTACCCGAACAATAGCATAATAGTATACGCACGGACTCTCGTCACCTCGTGCGTACGTAGCCCCCACAAATAGGAGCACATAACCAACTAACTCACCTATGGGACAATTCCCTCTTACAAGGTTAGAAAGGAGACTCACCTCGTTCCGAAGGTCCATAACCGACATTCCACGCCCTTCTGAAGACTGGAATCGATGCACAACGCTCCAAAACTAGCCAATAATTATGTAAATCTATTAATATATGCTAAAGTACTCATTATAATCCAATTTATAACAATTCCTAATCCCGATCGAAAAGTTGACAAAAATACCCTCGGGACCACGTGCCCGGAATCCAAAATTTTTCGAAAATAAAGATAACCCATGACCTCACGAACTCAAATATATGATTTTCTCTAAATTCCATACCCAAAATCGTGGTCAATATTCAAGAATTCTAATTTTCTTGGTTTTCTTCAAAATTCCAAAATTTCTACTAATTTACATGATTTTCCATATTAAAATCTAGATATAATCCAAGTAATTAACTTGCAATAGGTGGGAATCACTTACCTTGACATGGATGATGAAAATGGAGCTCCAAAATCGCTCATAGGTCGGATCCCATGGAGAAAATGAGATAAAATGAGCCAAACCCATTTCTTTACACTTATACAAAGCCCAGACGAGTCTTTTTCGCGTTCGCGAAGAAGAAAATTCTCAAAAATCGTTTTTCATACTCTTCTCAGACAGCCTCTAGTATAATAGCCATAACTTTTTGTACATAACTCCAAATTACAAATGGTTTAATGTTTTGGAAACCAGAAGCCAAGATCTACAACTTTCGTGTTTTGATCATCTCCCAACTCCTTATAGATTTTGATATATAAGCTGCCAAAGTCAGCCCTGTGCAATACAAATTTCTTCTTTATCTTTCCGGATAGCCTATAGTGTAACAACCATAACTTTTGGTACACAAATCCAAATTCCATATGGTTTATATTTTAGAAAACTAGACACAAAGGGCTACAACTTTTATTTTTGGATCATCTCCAAATTCCTTATAGATTGTGAGATATGAGCCTCCGAAGTCAGACCTGTGTAGTAGAGATTTCCCTCTACGCGAACGCGAGAACCACTTCGCGAACGCGAAGCACAGAGTTCCTGAGGCCAAATCCTTCTTCGCGAACGCGAGTGGATCCAGGCGAACGCGAAGAACAACACCAGATACCAGCATCAGCTATTCCAAAACAGCCCGAAATGATCCGAAACCACCTCGAAACACACCCGAGGTCCCCGGGGCCCCGTCTAATCACACAAACTAGTCCCATAACATAACACGGACCTGCTCGAGGCCTCAAATCACATCAAACAACATCGAAATCATGAATTGCACCCCAATTCAAGCTTAATGAACTTTAGAACTTCAAATTTCTACATTGGATGTCGAAACCTATCAAATCACATCCGATTGATCTCAAATTTTGCACACAAGTCACATTCGACATTACGGACCTACTCCAACTTTCGGAATTGGATTCTGACCCCGATATCAAAAAGTCCACTTCCGGTCAAACTCCTCAAAAACCTTCAAATTTCTATCTTTAGCCAAATGATTCCAAAATGACCCACGGACCTACCGAATTCACTTCCGATCGCGCTTCCAACCTCCACGAATCACCATACGGAGCTATTCCCA
>NW_017695036.1:0-3754 GCF_001879085.1 Nicotiana attenuata
ATCTGAAATTTGAATTTCAGATCTGTGAAGCTTGAAGAGATTTGTTGGGGGGAATTTTTGAGGCTCCAAACTTATAGCAATTTTCAGGGGGTTCCAAAAGCCTCCTCAGCAAGGCAAATGAATGCCTATTTATAGGCAAACTTAGGGTCCAATTTCAGATTTTCACTTTACCCATTAGTCCCTATTTTAATTCTATTTTTTACCCTTTATTTTCTGACTTGTTACACAAGTAACTACACCTATTTTGCTGAAATCTGTACTAAAGCCCATTCTAGAAGGGTCTAAACCCATTACAATTCCTATTCTACCCTTACTTTATTTCAAAAATTACCAAACCTGATTAAACTACCCTTTTCCCTTCCCAAAATACCCTTAAAACACCTAGGAATTATCACCCAAATCCAGCATTCCCCTAGACCTAATTAAGGATCAGCTACATCAAAACAATTAATGGATTCCTATAATTCTAATCAGAAAAACAAAATTAAACTAACAAAACAAACAGAAATTAAACTAACAAATTGGCATCTAATAAAACAATTAGAGATCCTAATTCCAACAAGTTTGGATCATGAACAAACCAATCAAATAACAGAAAGTTCTATTACTTAAGCTATCATTTAAACATTTAACAAAATCAGATCAAGATGACAATTAAACTAGAAAATCAAAACCAAATCAACCAAGGATGATGAAGCAAAGAAAATTTAAAACTCCTAGAATTAACCAAATCAGAATTATGCACCACTGCTACTGAAAATATCATAACAAACCATGGCTATACATAGAACAGAACCGGGGATTGATTAAAAAGAAGAAAACAACCAACACAAGAAAACAATCGATCACTGAACCTGATTGATGAAATTGGACATGAACACGAAAACACATGCATAAAAAGACAAAAATTAAACAAACAAAGAGAGGAAAACGTTGAAGAAAAACTTATCTAGGGTTCCGCCGGAAAACTTGAAATCGATATTCGAACCGTTCCGATCACATTTGAGCCAAGCACTCATGGGGATCTGATAGGGGAAGACCAGGCGGTCTTATGGTGTTAATCTGGGCTCGATTGGGTTATTTTGGATTTGGCCGGAAAATTTCAATTCAATATTCGAGACGCTCCGGCCAAATTCGAGAAACGGGGTTAGGGGGGTTTGATAGAGGAGGGTGTGACGGTCCTACGGTGTAATTTTGGTATGATTTGGGCTACCTTGGGTCATGGTCGGAAAACCTTTAGAAGAAGATTCGACGAGTTCGACGTCGATTCGAGGGAAAAGGATTGGGTTTTTAGGAAAGGCGATGAGAAGAGGAATTTGGGATGTTATTTTGAGAGTGAACGGCGATGATGGCGTTTGCCGGCGGCGGCTCCGCCGGTGGTGTTACAGAAGAGTACGATGAAGATACAAAATATTTTTAAGGTTAATGAATTCTCGGACAGTTTTATTAAAATTGAAGGATCAATCGCGGCCGTCGGATGATGGGAAATGGACGGTCATGATTAAACGACGCCAAAACAACGTCGTTTTGAGTATGAGGCAATTGGACCAGGTGGTCCTGGGATTGGGCTTGGGTTGGTCCGGGGCTTGTTTGGATTTAATCCATTTTGAGCTAAGGTTTTAATTGGAGACTGGCCCAATTTCCTTTTAATGGCCTTTCTTTCATTTATTCCTTTATTTGTTTTCTTGTATTTTCTTTATTTTGCTTTTGTATTTTATTTTTGTATTTTTATATTTATTTATCTCTTCTGATTTTATAACATGCTAAAACAAAACAAATTCCTAATTAAACTATTTAACTCCTAAAATTATTTAAAGCCCCATTTAAATGCAACAATTAACAATTAAAAATGCAAAGAAACTATATATTTCTTTTTGTTTTCCTTGAATTTTGTTCTAAAACTAATTAATACCTAGTTAATTATGAAATTAGATCCTCCTAAATGCAAGTGTGTATTTTGGTATTTTCATATGACTTAACATGCACAAATAAAATGCAACAATTAACAGAAAATGACACCAAAAATTCACAAAAATTGTAAAAATAAGGAAAAATCATTTTTGTTTGATTTTTGGTAATAATTCATATATAGGGCAAAAATCACGTGCTCACAGCTGCCCCTGTTTGCCCGGAAACACGAAGAGTTTTCGTGCAAAGATAAGTGAGCGAAAACGAGCGATTTTTGCCCGTTCGCATATTCCATGTGAAGCATTTTTGAAAAGTTTGACCGCACCCTGCTCCAGAGGTTGCCTACATATCCTGGGCTAAACAGGAATCAGGTCAGTGTAGTTCGGGAATGTCTGGCAACTGAGACTACCAAGGGTTGTGACTTCCTGCTGTTGCTGTTGCTACTACTTGCTGACCTCCTTGTTACACCGTGTTAAAATAAAAAGAGGCTAGCCTAAGCTATGATCTACGAATTACAAAAGGGTCCTATCTACGTCTTCTAACTTGTTCTTGTGTTGCCTTGAACTTGTATCTTGTAGTCTTCCGATGATATTCCCGTTGTTGTCTTGCATTGTGATTGACGATATTGTTGCCATTCCTCCGAATGATGCTTGATTGTTACCATTTGAAACATGTGTCCATTTTCCAAGTGGACCCCTGACGCTTGAAAAGTATGCCTCCGTTCTCCGGTGGGCTCCTGACTGCTGGAACTTAAAACATGTGCCTCTATTCTTCAGGCGGGACTCCTGACTTCAACAAAATAAACAACAAAGAAAATTCTCTGCCCCAGTTTGATAACTGGGTACAGCATGTTATCAAATATTAAGAGCTAAAATTGAATTGTACTTCCCTTGTTTTTCAGGTGGGCCCCTGATCACTGAACTTGAAAATATTCCCTTGTTCTCCAGGTGGGCTCCTGACCGCTTGAACTTGAAACATATGCCTCTGTTCTCCAGGCGGGCTCCTGACTTCAACAAAATAAACAACAAAGAAAATTTTCTGCCCGAGTTTGATAACTAGGTACAGCATGTTATCAAATATTAAGAGCTAAAATTGAATTATACTTCCCTTGTTCTTAGGTGGGCGCCTGATCACTGAACTTGAAAATATTCCCTTGTTCTCCAGGTGGGCTCCTGACTGCTGACTTGAAATGTATTCCCTTGTTCTTCAGGTGGGTTCCTGACGGCGAAATTTGAAATGTATTCCCTTGTTCTTCAGGCGGGCTCCTGACTACTGACTTTGAAATGTGCTCCCTTGTTCTCCAGATGGGCTCCTGATTTCAACAAAATAGGCAAAAACAAAGAAAATTTCTGCCCCAGTTTGGTGGCTGGGCACATATGTGATTGTAAACCATATCATGTTACCGGATATTAGTAAGAATTTGAGAGCTAAAACTTGAGCTATACTCCCTTGTTCTCCAGGTGGGCTCCTGACTGCTAAAACTTGAATATATTCCCTCGTTCTCCAGGTGGGCTCCTGATTTCACCAAAACAGACAAAACAAAGAAAATTTTTTGCCCCTGTTCCAATCAAAGAGAAATTTGTTAATGTAAAATGGTGGTTAGCTGCTGGCATTCTTGTTGGACACGCTCCCGCTTCTGACTTTGCTCTGACTTGCTTCTTTGGACTTGCTCTGACTTGCCACGACTTTCCAATTGACTTTCCACCCTCTGATCTTGATAACCCAAATGTTTTGCCTTGTATTACTGTTTGGTGTTTCTGTTCCTTTCTTGCGAGCTTTGCTTCTCCCTCACAACCATCTGATTATTCCACAGATTTCCACTGGTCCTTCATGTTTTACTTCCTTT
>NW_017695037.1:0-3754 GCF_001879085.1 Nicotiana attenuata
ATGGCCTTGGCCATTAAGATGTTGCTTCGACTGTCGTCGAAGCGGTATTTGCCGAAATTCGAATCGAGGTCGAACCGATATCGATGGCCTTGGCCATTATGGTGTTGCTTCGACTGTCGTCGAAGCGGTATCTGCCGAAATTCGAATCGAGGTCGAACCGATGTCGATGGCCTTGGCCATTATGGTGTTGCTTCGACTGTCGTCGAAGCGGTATCTGCCGAAATTCGAATCGAGGTCGAACCAATGTCGATGGCCTTGGCCATTATGGTGTTGCTTCGACTGTCGTCGAAGCGGTATCTGCCGAAGTTCGAATCGAGGTCGAACCGATGTCGATGGCCTTGGCCATTATGGTGTTGCTTCGACTGTCGTCGAAGCGGTATTTGCCGAAGTTCGAATCGAGGTCGAACAGATGTCGATGGCCTTGGCCATTATGTTAATTCGACTATCGTCGAAGCGTTATCCGTCGAAGTTCGAATGAGGTCGAACCGATGTCGATGGCCTCGGCCATTATGTTAATTTGACTATCGTCAAAGCAGTATCCGTCATGAGATGGAAATTCCTGTTCATTCATTGGAGATTTCTGTTCATACTGTTCATACAGTGGAGATTTCTGTTCATACAGTGGAGATTTCTGTGCATACAATGGAGAATTTTGTTCATTCAATGGAGATTTTTGTACATACAGTGGAGAATATTGTGCCTATACTGGAGAGTAACGTCCCTATGATGGAGAGTAACTAGTGTAGTCCCTTCACTATATTGGCCCATGGCTCGTGTCGATTGGCCGATATGGTGAATCTGCGCTCCTGTTCCACCGGGTATCCCCTTTGTCGCCTCGTTAAAAACCTTCCCGAGAAAACCCAGTTGGGACAAAACTCGGGTCAGGGAAAAAGAGGACGACTCAGGAGATGCCTTTCAGAAGTGGAAGTATTTGAGGTGGGCGACGTTCCAATTGTTTTGGAGCGATTTTCCTTCCATCGTTTCTAGTTGGAATGCCCCTTTGTTCACCAGTGCGATGGTTTTGTATGGTCCGTCCCAATTGGTTCCCAATTTCCCTTCGTTCGGATCTCTCGATGCCAGTGTTTTGGCTTTGAGGACATAGTCGCCAACTTTGAGCGACCTTACTTTGGCTTTCTTGTTGTAGTATCTTTCCGCTTGCTGTTTCTGGGCTATCATCCTTATGTGAGCCATGTCTCTTCGTTCTGCGGACTCGTCCAGGTCTTGTAACCTGTTTTCATCGTTATCGACTCCACTAGTATGGGAGTACCTCAGGCTTGGCTCTCCGATCTCGACGGGTATGACTGCGTCGGTCCCGTAGACTAGTGAATATGGTGTTTCTCCCGTGCTGGATTTGGGCGTAGTCCGGTAGGCCCAAATACTTCTGGTAATAATTCGGGACATGACCCTTTAGCGTCTTCGAGCTTCTTTTTCAATATGTTCAATATTGTTTTGTTGGAAGACTCGGCTTGGCCGTTGGCGGCAGGATGATACGGGGTGGAGAGTATCCGTTTGATGTGCCATTTCTCGAAGAATTCTGTTATTTTTCTTCCGATGGACTGGGGTCCATTGTCACAGCTGATTTCTTTAGGGATGCCGAAGCGGCAAATGATATTTTTCCATATAAAGGCGATGACCTCTTGCTCGCGTATTTGTGCGTACGCACCTGCTTCTACCCATTTAGAAAAATAGTCAGTCAAAACTAGAAGAAAGCGTACCTTTCCTCGTCCTATCGGTAGAGGGCCGATTATGTCCATTCCCCACTTTATGAAGGGCCATGGCGAGGTGACTGAATGGAGGAGTACCCCTGCCCGGTGTATCATGGGGTCGTATTTTTGGCGCTGCTCGCATCTTCGAACATAATCTGCTGCTTCTTTCTTCATGGTAGGCCAGTAATATCCGGCGCGGATGAGGCATCGAACAAGGGCGCGGTTTCCTGTGTGGGCGCCACAATGGCCTTCGTGCACCCCCTCTAATACTTGCCTTGTTTGATGCGGCCCGAGGCATTTGGCAAGGGGACCTCCGAATGTTCTTTTGTAGAGATCATGATTGATCAGGCTGTATCGTTCCATCCTGCAGGTAGGATACAAACTGGTTGCGCCAGTCCCAAGTCAGGTTTAAAGAGAATACCTCGACATGGTCGATGGCCGAATGGAGGAGAATCACCACATTTTCTTTGTTGATATTCTTGGTGGCTGCGGCTAGTTTAGCTAGGCTATCTGCCTCAACGTTTTGTGCCCTGGGAATTTGTTCGAAGCGACACTCGTCAAACTCATGCATCAGCTTGCGGATCTCTGACTGGTATTTTTGTAGCCGTTGTTCTTTGATGTAAGTTCCGGTGACTTGATTTACGACAAGTTGGGAGTCGCAGTGGAGGATGAGCCGACGGGCCCCGTATTTGATGTCTAATTTCATGCCTGCAATCACAGCCTCATACTCGGCCTCGTTGTTAGTCATCTCGGGACATCGTATGGACTAGCGAATTACTTCGCCCGTGGGGACCTCGAGGACGAGTCCCAGTCTCGATCCCGAGGGATTCGCAGCGCCGTCAGTGTAGAGGGTCCAGAGGTCAGTACGGGTAGAAGTGCGAAGGGCTTCTTGTTCCACCTCTGGCAGTACCCCTGCACTGAAATCGTCGACAAAGTCGGCAAGTACCTGCGACTTGATGTCGGTTCTTGGGTGGTAGGTTATGTCATGCTCGCTGAGCTCTATGGCCTATTTGGCGAGCCTACCCGAGAGCTCGGGTTTGTGTAGGATGCCTCTTAGGAGGAAGGTTGTTATTACCTTTATGGGATGGCACTGAAAATAAGGTCTGAGCTTTCGTGAAGCCACGACCAGTGCCAGAGCCAATTTTTCGAGGTGGGGGTACCTCGTTTCGGCATCTACGAGTGTTTTGTTGATATAATAAATGGGGGATTGCGTACCTTTGTTTTCGCGGACCAAGACGGCGCTGACAGCGACTTCGGATACTGCCAGATACACAAGCAGGCACTCGCCTGGGTCTGCTTTGACGAGCAGTGGTGGCGAAGATATATATGCTTTTAGTTTCTTCAGGGCCTCGATGCATTCTTCGTTCCGTTGTAGTCCATGGTCTTTCTTCAGTACACTGAAGAATTTATGGCATCTATCCGAGGACCGCAAGATAGTTCATGATGTGGAACGTGGTTTCCAGCGTGACTCCCCCCGCCAGGACGGGTAGTGATATCTCTCCCGAGGTTCTCTCTACTGCATTGTTAAAACCCGTTAGCGTTATGCAACACGGTATTATCTTATCTTCCAGCCTCATTTGCATGAGGACTCTTGGGTGGATAATACACGCGCCGCTTCCGTCGTCTACCATGATTCTTTTCACATCGGTATCAGCAATGCGTAAAGTTATAACTAAAGCATCATAATGAAGGAAAGACAAACCGTCGGCATCTGACTTATCGAAGGTGATACCATCTTCGAAGTCATCATACCGTTCGTGAGCGATCGTGCGTTTCAACTTGTGTGTGGTAGTGAACTTTACATGGTTGATTGCCGAATCGTCGCCGCCGCGACGATAATCTGTATGGTGCGTGCTGGAGAAGGTGGTTTCGGTGGTCCTTGGGATTGATCGCGTCCTCTGGCGAAATTAGTCCTTCCTTTATCGCTGAGTAGCTCCTTCAGGTATCCTTGGTTCAGCATTCTGACCACCTCCTGCCGTAGGCCTATGCAATCTTCGGTTTTGTGTCCTCTTTCCTGATGGAATTCGCATAGGACGTTCGACCTTCTT
>NW_017695038.1:0-3753 GCF_001879085.1 Nicotiana attenuata
GAAAGATAGTTGTTGCATATGTGGCTCGATGTTTGAACTGTCAGCAGGTTAAGTATGAGCATCAGAGGCCTGGTGGTTTGTTTCAGAGGATTGAGCTTCCCGAGTGGAAGTGGGAGAGGATTACCATGGATTTCGTTACTGGACTTCTGTTGACTCGGAAGAAGTTCGACTCGATATGGGTTATTGTTGATAGGCTGACCAAGTCAGCACATTTCATTCCTGTGGCAGTCTCCTATTCATCCGAGAGGTTAGCTGAGATCTATATCCGGGAGATTGTTCGCCTTCATGGTGTGCCGGTATCTATCATTTCGGACCGGGGTACGCAGTTTACCTCGCGTTTCTGGGGTGCAGTTCAGCGAGAGTTGGGCACACGGGTTGAGTTGAGCACAGCGTTTCATCCTCAGACGGACGGTCAGTCCGAGCGGACTATTCAGATTTTGGAGGATATGCTCCGAGCCTGTGTCATTGATTTTGGAGGCTCGTGGGACCAGTTTTTGCCCTTAGCAGAGTTCGCCTACAACCACAACTACCAGTCCAGCATTCAGATGGCTCCATATGAGGCGTTGTATGGTAGGCGATGTCGGTCTCCAGTGGGATGGTTTGAGCCGGGAGAGGCTCGGTTATTGGGTACAGACTTAGTTCAGGAGGCCTTGGATAAGGTCAAGATCATTCAGGACAGGCTTCGTTCGGCCCAGTCGCGGCAAAAGAGTTATGCGGATCGTAAGGTTCGGGATGTAGCTTTCATGGTTGGTGAGCGGGTCTTGCTCCGAGTGTCGCCTATGAAGAGCGTGATGAGATTTGGGAAGAAAGGCAATCTTAGCGCCAGGTTCATTGGTCCATTTGAGATTCTCGATCGTGTGGGAGAGGTGGCTTATAGGCTTGCCTTGCCGCCCAGCTTGTTAGCCGTGCATCCAGTGTTTCATGTGTCCATGCTTCGGAGGTATCACGGCGATCCAGCTCACGTATTAGATTTCAGCACTGTCCAGTTGGACAAGGATCTGTCTTATGAGGAGGAGCCGGTAGCTATTCTAGACCGGCAGGTTCGATAGTTGAGGTCAAAGAGATTTCCTTCAGTGCGTGTCCAGTGGAGATGTCAGCCTCCTGAGGCATCGACCTGGGAGTCCGAGTCTGATATGCGGAGCCGTTATCCCCATCTATTTCCCGACTCAGGTACTTCTTTCTTTTGTCCGTTCGAGGACGAACGGTTGTTTTAGAGGTGGAGAATGTGACAACCCAAAGGGTCATCACCTGTTTTCTCTCTCATTCCGTGCTGCCGAGGCCTTGAAAACCTCATTTTTTACTTGCCTCGATTTGCGTGCGCAGTCCGGGCGCGTAGCCGGAAAGCTTAAATATGAATTCTGTGTAAAAATTGATGAATTTTGATATTAATATGATTAAAGTTGACTTTGGTCAACATTTTTGGGTAAACGGACCCGGACCCGTGATTTGACGGTCCCGGAGGATCCGTAGAAAAATATGGGACTCGGGCGTATGCCCGGAATCGAAATCCGAGGTCTCGAGCCCGAGAAATGAATTTTTAAAAGAAATTGTTTTTCTGAAATTTATATAAAAATTTGAAATGAAAATGGATTAAAAAGCGTTGGTATCGGGCCCGTATTTTGGTTCCGGCGTCCGGTACAGGTCTTATATGTGGTTTAAGCGCTTCCTGTGAAATTTGGTCGAAATCGGACGTCGTTTGACGTGTTTCAGACCTAAATATCTAAAAATGAAAGTTTAAGAAGTTTGATGAAAAAGTGATGATTTTGAGGTTTGATTCCTCGTTTATGATGTTATTGTGGCGATTTAATCGCGCGGTTAAGTTCGTAGGGTGTTGTTGAGTTAGTGTGTGTGTTTGGTTAGGAGCCCCGAGGGCTCGGGAGTGTTTTCGGAGGTGTTCGGGGTGGTTTTGGACTTAGGATGATAGCAGATTTTCTGTAATTTCTGCACAGTATTTTGCTTCTTCGCGTTCGCGGCCTTCAGCTCGCGTTCGCGTACCTGTGGGTTCCCCCTTCTTCGCGTTCGCGAGTACCCTATCGCGTTCGCGTATACCAAATCCCGGACCCCAGCCCATTCTTCTTCGCGTTCGCGACTAACATCTCGCGTTCGCGATGCCTTGACCCATTTACCCTTCGCGAACGCGGCCCCCTTCCCGCGAACGCGAAGGGCATTTTTGCCCAATGATTTTAAATACCCCAAAACAGAACAGTGACGGGATTTAGTCCACATTTCACACGAGTTCTTCTTCTCCACAGCTCTTGAGCGAATTTTTGAGCACTTCTTCACCAAAGCTTCTTGGGTAAGTAAATTCCCACTCATTTCCTTCATCTTCCTTCATTAATTAATGAGTTTCTAAACCTAAATCATGTAATCTAGGATTGAAATTAGGGGAAAAGGGTAGAGTTAGGGCTTTTCGATTTTCTTTGATTTAGACCTCGTTTTGGGATCGAATTTGAAAACAAATTGTATATCCGGGCTCGTGGGGGAATGGGTAACATGGAATTGGTTCGAACCTCGTGTTTGACCAAGCGGGCCCGGGATCGATTTTTGGAATTTTGGGAAGAAAGTTTAGAAATTCATATTTAGGCATTGGGTTTGGTTTGTTTAGCTATTATTAATATTGTAAAGTCATTATTTCATAGATTTGCCTGAGTTGGAGCCGAATTCGAGGGGTAAAGCTATACTAGAGGCTTGAGTTGAGTTTGGAGCATTCGAGGTAAGTGTTTGATCTAACTTTGGCTTGAGGGAATAGGATTAGAGTATCATTTGCTAATTGCTAAATATTGAGTACGGTGTATAGGCATGGTGTCGAGTATCTATACACCGGTGTCTAGCATGACCAACAGTCCTTATTTGTGCTTATTTGGGATTCTGTAGTGACCTTTCCTTGTTTAATTGATGGTTTCTATATAATGCGAATAGTATGAAGAGGAAATATGATTTGTAAACTTCTTGGAGCGTTGGCTCGAACTATGACATGGTTATGAAGTAAGAAATGAACGAAAGAGAAAGAGATGTAATTATTTCCTTGCCGGGACGTGTAAGTTATTGTTGTTGCTCCCTTGCCCGGAATTAACTGTTTATATTGTATTCTCCCTTGCCGGGATAGTTGAATTGATACTTGTCCCCTTGCCGGGAAACCATATATATATTATGAAATGGGATCGTGTGGCACGCCGACCACTTATATATTATGAAAAGGGACCGTGTGGCACGCCGACCACTTATATATTATGAAATGGGATCGTGTGGCACGCCGACCACTTATATACTAAGAAATGGGATCGTGTGGCACGCCGACCACTTATATATCATGAAATGGGATCGTGGGGCACGCCGACCACGTATTCTGTGTTAGGAGAGATTAGTTGTAGTTTTTCCTTATTTATTCCTACCGTTCTATTTTATCTGTTATCCCCAAAAGCATGTTCCCCTCCCAGTCTTAATTATTACTTTCCGCTGTTAGTTTTGTAGTGTTTGTATATATATATATATATATCTGCACAGGTTGATTGGTAGTCCTGTCTAGCCTCGTCACTACTTCGCCGGGGTTAGGCCAGGCACTTACCAGCACATGGGGTCGGTTGTGCTGATGCTACACTCTGTGCATCTTTTTGCACAGATCACAGTACCGGAGCAGGAGCTTTTGGACAGCAGTAGGAGCATTGGGAGCTGACTTCATTCCAGAGATTTTCGAGGTAGCCTTGATGACGTCCGCATGGCCCGGAGTCTCTCTTATCCTTGTTTTTCGTTTGA
>NW_017695039.1:0-3753 GCF_001879085.1 Nicotiana attenuata
TGAAATTTGAAATGTATTCCCTTGTTCTCCAGGTGGGCGCCTGATTGCGACAAAATAAACAAACAAAGAAAATTTTCCGCCCCAGTTTGGTAACTGGATACAGCATGTTATCAAATATTAAAAATTAAAGCTAAAATTGAATTGCACTTCCCTTGTTCTCCAAGTGGGCGCCTGACTGCTGAAATTTAAAATGCATTCCCTTGTTCTCCAGGTGGGCGCCTGATTGCTGAACTTGAAATGTATTCCCTTGTTCTCCAGGTGGGCGCCTGATTGCTGAACTTGAAATGTATTCCCTTGTTCTTCAGGTGGGCGCCTGACTTCAACAAAATAAACAACGAAGAAAGTTTCTGCCCCAGTTTGATAACTGGGTACAGCATATTATCAAATATTAAAAATTAAGAGCTGAAATTTGGATTGTACTTCCCTTGTTCTCCAGGTGGGCGCCTGATTGCTAAATTTGAAAAGTATTCCCTTGTTCTCCAGGTGGGCGCCTGATTGCAACAAAACAAACAAAGAAAATTTTCTGCCCCTGTTCCAATCAAAGAAAAATTTGTTAATGTAAAATGGTGGTTAGCTGCTGGCATTCTTGTTGGCCATGCTCCCGCTTCCGACTTTGCTCCGACTTGCGTCTTTGGACTTGCTTTGACTTGCCACGATTTCCAATTGACTTTCAACCCTCTGATCTTGACGACCCACATGCTTTACCTCGTATTACTGTTTGGTGTTTCTGTTCCCTTCTTTTGGACCTAGCTTCTCCCTCACAACCATCTGATTATTACTCTGATTTCCATTGGTCCTCCATGTTTTACTCTCTTTTGACATGTTCCCACCTTGTTGTGCCATCTAACTAGGAAGCTAGTAGTTAACTTTGACATCCTTCTTTTGTTTTTGAATAGAACTGACACTAAAGCACCTTATAGACAGACTTCAAGAGAATGAAATGCAATGACCTCGAAGGTTTTGAGGGTAGAAAACTCTGAAAACGAATGAGTTGTAATGAAGAGAAAAGGATAGGACTTATCTGAGCGGAAAGGCTGATTCCGTTGATTGTGCCATGCATTTTGGATTCCAGCCTAGTCTGTCCAACCAATCAATTATCAATTACCACATTTGCTGTATCATACTTTCACGCCCGACTCTCGCCAAATCCCAACCTTGCTTGTTTTGCCATGTTTCAAACAACTTTTAACCACAGACTTCTTTCATTTGCCCAACTGAAAAATCTCACTTTCGCCTTACGGTGCCCGTGAGGGTTTTCACCAATAAGACTCTCTCATTTTCATTTCTCTCAACTCACATCGCCCTATGGTGCCCGTGAGGGTTTTCACCGATAAGACTCTCTCATTTTATCATTTTCCTTCTGTCACCAGAGTGTTGTCTCCAATATGAGTCGCTTTACCTACCCGTATTGACATTTCTTGAAATTGATCAGAAGGTCTTTCTTTGGACCGTAATGTGGCTTTTGGACGGGTTTTAGAAAGAAAGGTATAAAAGCTCAAAATAATTCAAATGTGGGTTCAACATTACAACTTTCGGAATCATATCCCTTGCAACAACCATAACTTCTGCCCCAGTTTCCTTCTTGGGGATTCTTGGATTTTTCTTCTGTTGTGACTGAACCTCAGTGAGGCTGCCTACGTACCCTTTCGGGATCAAGTCAAACGTAGTTCCGGCTATAAAATTGCTTCATCGTTGCGATGTTTCTTTTCTACTATTCTTCTTTTCTTTTTCCTTTCTTTCTTTTCCTTTTCTTTTTTTTTGTTCTCTTTGTTTTCATTTCATTTGTTTTTTTTTGTTTTTTTTATTTTATTTTATTTTTTTTTTCATTTTTCCTCTTTTTTTTTATTTGTCCTTTTTCTTTTCTTGCTTTCCCCACTTGATTTCCCCGTTCGATTCTCAAGTTTTATTGCTGATTCCGAAAGAGGGATACGAAAGAAAATAATAAGGCTCAAAAGGGATAACAAAGGATAAAGTGTTTGGATAGCGGAACAAAATGCCCTCATCATTTCAATCTCAAAACATGCCAAATACAATCAGGTACACAAAGATAAAGAAAATCATACATAATATCTCTTGACGCCATTTCTACACATTTTCCTTCCACGTCTGTTAGATATAAAGCGCCATTGGACAAAACTCTGGTTACAACAAATGGCCCCTGCCAGTTTGGGGCGAACTTTCCTTTTGCCTCAGCCCAATGAGGTAGGATACGTCTCAGCACCAACTGTCCTACTTCGAACTTCCGCGGACGCACTTTCTTGTTATGTGCTCTTGCCATTCTCTGTTGGTACAATTGACCGTGACACACTGCTGCCAGTCGCTTCTTATCAATCAAACTTAGTTGTTCCAGGCGGGCTTTAACCCATTCATCATCATCAATCTCTGCCTCTGCGATGATTCGGAGGGACGGGATTTCAACCTCTGCGGGTATTACTGCTTCGGTTCCATACACCAATGAGTAGGGAGTCGCTCCTACTGAAGTGCGGACAGTAGTGCGATAGCCTAACAAAGCCAAAGGTAACTTTTCATGCCATTGCCTTGACCCTTCTACCATTTTCCGAAGTATTTTCTTAATATTCTTGTTAGCTGCTTCGACTGCCCCATTTGCCTTAGGACGATATGGAGTGGAATTGCGGTGCATGATCTTAAACTGCTGACATGTCTCGGCCATCAAATGACTATTGAGATTGGCACCATTATCTGTGATGATTACCTTCGGGATCCCAAACCGGCATATGATATTTGAATGTACGAAATCGACAACTGCATTCTTAGTCACGGATTTGAAGGTTTTTGCCTCCACCCATTTAGTGAAATAATCAATAGCTACCAAAATGAATCTATGCCCATTTGAGGCTGCTGGCTCAATCGGACCAATAACATCCATTCCCCAGGCAACGAACGGCCATGGCGCTGACATTGTATGCAATTCAGATGGTGGAGAATGAATCAAATCTCCGTGTATCTGACACTGATGACATTTGCGCACGAAACTGATGCAATCCCGTTCCATAGTAAGCCAATAATAACCTGCCCGGAGGATTTTCTTTGCCAATATATATCCGCTCATATGAGGCCCACAAACTCCCGCATGTACCTCAGCCATGATAACTGCAGCCTGTTTGGCATCTATGCATCTCAATAAACCAAGATCCGGATTTCTCTTGTACAATACTCCTCCACTGAAGAAAAATCCGCTTGCCAAGCGTCGAATTGCTCTCTTTTGATCCCCTGTAGCTTGTGTCGGGTATACTCCCATCCGGAGATATTCTTTTATATCATGAAACCATGGCTCACCATCAAACTCTTCCTCCACCACATTACAATAGGCATGCTGATCTCGAACCTGAATCTGTAACGGATCCACGTAAGCCTTGTCCGGATGATGTAACATTGACGCCAAAGTGGCCAAAGCGTCGGCAACCTCATTGTGCATCCTTGGAATGTGTTTGAAATCTATTGATTGAAACCGTTGACGAAGTTCATGCAAACACTGCCGGTATGGTATGAGCTTCAAATCTCGTGTCTCCCACTCTCCCTGAATCTGGTGTACAAGAAGGTCCGAGTCACCCATGACCAAGATTTCCTGGACACCCATGTTTATAGCCAATCTCAATCCCAGGATACATGCTTCGTACTCAGCCATGTTATTGGTGCAATAGAAACGAAGTTGAGCAGTGACAGGGCAGTGTTGCCCTGTCTCAGAAATCAGTACTGCTCCTATTCCGACACCCTTGGCATTGGCAGCTCCAT
>NW_017695040.1:0-3752 GCF_001879085.1 Nicotiana attenuata
TATGCAGTACTAGTGATACAGAGGCAGTAGAGTTGGCTTCTTATCGGCTACGGGATTTAGTGGTTCTCTGGTATGATAGTTGGGAGAGATCCAGGGGTCCGAACGCTCCTCCAGCTGTGTGGAAGGAATTTTCTGAGGCCTTTCTTCGTCACACTTGCCAGTTGAGATACGACGAGCTAGAGCTGATAAGTTCTTGAACCTTAGACAAGGTAATATGAGTGTGCGAGAGTACAGTATGCAGTTTGATTCTTTAGCAAGGTATGCTCCCCATATGGTAGCAGAGATGAGTGATAGGGTGCATCTGTTCGTGAACGGGTTGGGACCACATCTGATAAATGAGTGCACGACAGCGTCCTTGGTGGAGGGCATGGATATTTCCCGTATTCAGGCTTATGCCCAGACCCTAGAGGATCGTAAGCGCCAGCAAAGGGCAGATAGGGAGCAGGATAGGGGCCAGCATAAGCGGGCGAGATTTGCAGGGTATTCTGATGACTTCAGAGGCAATGTCAGGCCCCAGTCTTCGAGGAGTTCGGCGCCATATGTAGCTAGTGCTCCTCCACAATTCCAGAGGCCTCGATATGATCGATTTACCTATTCAGGTCCAGGTCAGAGTTCGCGGGCATCAGGCTCGCAATATCATAGAGATACTAATCAGACGAGACCCCTAACACCACGTTGTGATCAGTGCAGTAAGGCCCACTTTGGACTGTGCCGTCGAGGTTTTGATGTGTGCTATTCTTGCGGACAACCTGGCCATATGATACGGGATTGTCCTAACAGAGGAGTTGGTGGTATGGCTCAGCCGACTGGATCTGTGTCTGGTTCTTCCTCATCAGTTCAACCTCCAGCACGGGGTTTTCAGCAGTCGACAGGTCGAGGTAGAGGTAGAGGTGCAGTGCAGAGTTCGAGTGGTGCTCAAAATCGAACCTATTCTCTAGTAGGTCGACAGGATCTCGAGTCATTTCCAGATGTTGTTACAGGTATATTATCTGTGTTTTCTTATGATGTATACGCGCTGATTGATCCGGGATCTACATTATCATATGTTACACCCTTTGTGGCTAATAAGTTTGGCATTGAACCTGAATTGATAAGTAAACCCCTTGCGGTATTTACTCCGATAGGAGATACTGTGATTGCTAGAAGGGTATATAGAGGTTGCACTGAGATGATTTGTAGTCGTCAAACCTCGACAAATTTATTTGAGTTAGAAATGGTTGATTTTGATGTGATAATGGGAATGGATTGGTTGGCCTCTTGCTATGCAAATGTTGACTGTCGTACGAAGATGGCTAGGTTTCAGTTTCCTGGTGAACCCGTCATTGAATGGAAGGGGAACATTGCTACGCCGAAAGGTAGGTTTATTTCCTATCTTAAGGCAAGGAAGATGATCTCAAAAAGTTACATTTATCATCTCGTTCGCGTTAGGGATGCGGAGGCGAAGCCGCCTACTCTACAATCAATCCCTGTGGTCAATGAATTTCCTAGATGAACTCCCAGGCCTTCCTCCTGAGAGGGAGATTGAGTTTAGCATTGATGTGTTGCCTGACACTCAACCGATCTCTATCCCTCCATACAGAATGGCCCCGGCAGAGTTGCAAGAGTTGAAGGCGCAGTTGAAGGACTTACTGGATAAGGGCTTCATTAGGCCTAGCACTTCACCTTGGGGTGCGCCAGTCCTGTTCGTGCGGAAGAAAGACGGGTCGTTACGGATGTGTATCGACTATCGACAGTTGAATAAGTTTACTGTAAAGAACAAGTATCCACTTCCAAGGATTGACGACCTGTTTGACCAACTCCAGGGTGCCAAGTATTTCTCCAAGATTGACTTACGTTCAGGGTATCATCAGGTGAGGGTCAAGGAGAAGGATATTCCAAAGACGGCCTTCCGGAAAAGATATGGGCACTTTGAGTTCTTGGTGATGTCGTTCGGGCTAACAAATGCCCCAGCAGCTTTTATGGATCTCATGAATACTGTATTCAGGCCCTATCTGGATGTGTTCGTGATCGTATTCATTGATGACATTTTGGTGTATTCTCGTTTGGAGGCTGAACATGCGGGCCACTTGCGGATAGTATTATAGACGCTTCAGGATCGTAAGTTATATGCTAAGCTCTCCAAATGTGAATTATGGCTGAACTCAGTAGAATTCCTTGGCCATGTGATATCTGACGAGGGTATTAGTGTCGACACTCAGAAGATCGATGCAGTAAAGATTTGGCCGAGACCTACAACACCATCAGAAGTCCGCAGCTTCCTGGGGCTAGCAGGATATTATAGGCGATTTGTTGAAGGGTTTTCCTCTATATCGGCACCATTGACGAAGTTAACACAGAAAGCTACTAAATTCCAGTGGTCTGACGCTTGTGAACGAAGTTTTCAGGAGTTGAAGAATCGATTGACATCTGCACCAGTGCTCACTCTTCCTGAAGGACCAGAAGGTTATGTGGTATATTGTGATGCCTCCGGTATATGTTTGGGGTGCGTATTGATGCAACGTGAGAAGGTGATTGCTTATGCATCAAGACAATTGAAGAAGCATGAAAAGAATTATCCAACCCATGATTTGGAATTGGCTGCAGTAATATATGCTTTGAAGATATGGCGGCACTACTTATACAGCGTCCATGTTGACATCTACACAGATCAAGCAGAAAGAGTTGAATTTAAGGCAGCGTAGGTGGCTTGAATTACTGAAAGACTACGACGTCGAGATATTGTATCATCCCGGTAAAGCCAATGTTGTGGCAGACGCTCTCAGCCGTAAGTCAATGGGAAGCTTAGTACATATTGAGGCAGGTAGATGGGGGTTGACTAAAGAGCTTCATCAGCTAGCCAATATGAGAATCAGATTGTTAGACTCTGATGATGGAGGTGTTACTGTACATAATACATCAGAATCATCTTTGGTAGCCGAGGTAAAAGCACGGCAATATGAAGATCATATCTTAGTACGATTGAGAGAGAGCATTCAGCAGTGTAAAATTACGGCTTTTGAGATCGGAGGAGATGGGGCACTGAGATACCAGGGCCGATTATGTGTGCCTAATGTGGCAGGGTTGCGAGAGAAGATTATGAATGAGATTCATCAATCCCGATATTCCATCCATCCCGGCTCGACAAAGATGTATCATGACATTAAGGAGCAGTATTGGTGGGATAACATGAAGAAGTCTATTGCAGAATTTGTAGCCCAGTGTCCTAATTGTCAACAAGTAAAGATCGAACATCAGAAACCCGGCGGATCGCTTCAGAATATAGAGATTCTGACCTGGAAATGGGAGGTGATTAATATGGACTTCATTATTGGGTTACCTCGCTCTTATCATAAGTTTGACTCCATCTGGGTGATAGTTGATCGACTTACAAAATGTGCCCATTTTCTGCCAGTTAAGACAACTTACACGGCTGAAGATTATGCGAAGTTGTATATCAAGGAGATTGTTAGGCTTCATGGTGTACCAATATCTATTATATCAGACCGAGGAGCTCAATTTATGGCTAACTTTTGGAGGTCTTTTCAGAAGGGTTTAGGCACACAAGTGAATCTCAGCACTGCATTTCATCCACAGACTGACGGACAAGCTGAACGTACCATTCAGACACTTGAAGATATGCTACGAGCATGTGTTCTAGATTTTAAGGGAAATTGGGATGACCATCTTCCACTCATAGAATTTGCCTACAATAATAGCTACCATTCCAGTATTAAAATGGCCCCATATGAGGCACTATACGGGTAGGAGATGTA
>NW_017695041.1:0-3752 GCF_001879085.1 Nicotiana attenuata
AGACCCAATTCTAGATTTTGTTTAGTTAATTAGCATCATAAAAAATAAAAGAAAATAACAAAAATAGTTATTTTACATTTTTTGTTTAGCTTTCTTTTTAAATTAGGATTTAGTTTATTTTAGAAAAATTAATTAGTCCAATTTTGGAGTTAGATTAGGTTTTGTTAGTTTTAATTTTGCAAGAAGAAAATAAATAAATGAATAAATAAAGAAGAAAAGAAAAGAAGACAAGTAAAATGAATTAAAAGAAAGGCTTGGCCTTAATAAATACCCATTTTGGGCCATTGTTTTTAGCCCAATCTCGCCCAAAATCCGGCCAAAAATTGGCCCAACCCACCTCAGAAAACCCGGTCCACCCCCAGCCATACCCAAACGACGTGGTATCATCAACTCCAGATCTCAGCCGTCGAGGTAATTAAATCAAACGGCTCAGAACTAGGTCAAGCTTGATATATTAATATCTGAATCCCTACCCCCCCCCCTCTCCTTTCCGTCTCCCATTTGCCCTAACACACAAACCCTAGCCGCCCCCTAATATCACCACCGCCCTCCGCCGCCCGCCGCCCGCCGAAAATCGTCTCCGCCGGCAGTGTGTCTCCAATAACCCTGAAAATTACACCATAGCATCTCCTCACTCTCCTCCTTCTAAATCCCCAAACCCTTTCCCTCGAATCCCCATCAAAATCGTCGAATCTTGAATCAAAGATTCCGGCCAAAACCCTAACTCCCCCAAACCTCGTCAAGCTTACACCCTATAGTCTTCTAATCTCCCTCTTCCCAAATCCCAAACCAGAACCTTTCAAATCCAAGTGGTACTTCACAAATTTCGGATCTAGGTCTCGAAGAATCTGCACCTCTTTTTGGGTTCTCGAAAGTTCGATTTGGTTTCAGTTGATGTTATTTGATGTTGATGGCCAAATAAACATATAACATTAACGAAAGAACAAGTTCAAAATCAGTCGAATTAAAGCTCAAAATCAGTGAGTTTTTCTTACATTTCTTTTTCTTTTCCTATCTGTAGATTTTTTCTTTTATGCTTCAGCTCTCCTGATTTTGTTTTTTGCTTTTGATTCGTCTCAGTATTCCTTCTATTTGTAGGATTGATTTAGGGTTTGATTGATTTTGATTATGTTTGTTATTTGATTTGATTGCAACTGCATGATTCGTGTTTAGTACTTAGTTTAATTAGTTTAGTTGGATTAGTATTTTGTTTGTCATTTAATTACCGCACTGTTTTGTGATAATTTTCGTTTGCCTCTTAATTTTTGGAAAAAACAAGTAGTGTAGTTTCAGTTCTATTTGATCCTATTTGTTAGTTTATTATTTTGTTAGTCTAATAACATTTTAGCTCGGTTAATTAGGATTCATTTCCAAGTACTAATCAGTTTGGATTTGGTTATAGATAATCATTCCCATTTCTTTGTTTAATTGACTATAGTCAAATTCTGACCAAAGTGAAAGGAACTGGAGTCATAATTGGCTAGGTTAGGTAATTTAGGGAAAGGATAAAGGTATTATAAGCATTCCTAAATAGAAAGAACATTGTAGTAACTAAACTAGAACCTCCTAGAATCTTCTAGAGGAGGGTTTTAGTCAGAATTTCAGTAGTTTAGGGCTTAACTTGAGAAACAAGTCAAAACTTTAGGGACTAATTAGTAAAAAACTGAAAATAAAAGAGGGGGCAAGGGGGTAAATGCAAAATCTGAAAACTTCCCTTAGCCTTGCCTATATAAAGGCAGTCTCTACTGCCTTCCTGGACAAGTTTACACTCTCAGAAAAATTCCCAAAGTGTTCAGCCTCAAATTTCCCCTCCCAAAGCAATTTTTAGCAAGTTTATAACTTAGAATTTGAAATTCAAACCAAAATTCAGATCTGAAACACTAAAGTTCCCTTAGATCTTAGTCTTCTTCAACAAAACACCAAAAAAAAAAAACAAAAACAACAGAAAAATAAAAAATACTGCTCTATTAAAATTTCCTAGATCAATCTCAAAGTTTTAGCTATTAATCTAAGTTCCTAGCATAAAATTGGTTTGAAAATCCTTGGTGTTTCTGATTGCCGAAACTTTGGACGTAGCCTAAGTTTAATTGCAAGTCTATTTGAGTTCGAACAAGCCTATTTGGTTATTTTGTGGGTACTACTCTCCTGTCGTTCAGTTCTGGGTATTGTGGTGCTATTTTGGTTTAAAAATTGGCTCTATTTGCTGTTGATATGAGCTGCTGATTGCTGCTGCTTGTCACTGCTGATCACCTCTTCTCTTATTTTGTTTCATTATCCAGGTACACACTTGGATCATACCTTGATGTAGCCTTCAAGTTTGAAATAGAATGAATTTGCTTCCCTGATACTTGCTTGTTGGATCATTTCTGTCAATAGTTAGATAAATGTTGATTGTTGCATGTATTTGTCTAGTGTAGTGTAGTTTTGGTCTGTACTAAGCATAAACAATGGACTATGGATTGATATACTTTCATTAAGATTGTTTTCATTGGATTAATTGACTGAGACTTGGACTGTAGACCTCCGTTTCACTCATTTCGTCTGTATTCTGTAATTAGGTCCTATGCATAAATCGTTAGGTCTACTGTTTTATTTCAAATATAGTTGATGCTACCAGTTTCTAGTATGGATGATACAATTGAATGTTGGAATAGCTGGTGCAATTCAGTCATATTACAAATGTTAGAACACATAGGCATGATTTAAATCTGGAAACGGCATACATGCTTATAACGACGTGCAGTCAATTACATCTAGTAGTCTAAAGGCGTAGTCATTTCCAGTGATTCATCTCCAAGTTTAATTCACAAATAAAAAGAAAAAACTTCTGAACGTGTATTGAATGAAATTATTTGGTTATTAAAATCTCAGAATAAATGAGTTTGTAGTCATCAGTATACACCTGAATTTAAGTCAACATGTTTTGATTTGAGTAAATATGACACTATTCATTTGTTCACAAATTGACTAGTCCAGTTGTGACTTGGGTTCAAAGACTCAATCTAATATTGGACTTGGATTCCTTCATGGGCCGAACCTGATGGCCCTTGTTTTAATAGAAGCTGGGCCTAAATTTTGTTCGTGCAAGGCCCACGTTTGGGCAGTTTTGTTTTCAGGAGCATAACTGAATTTGCCTAGGGCCAGGTTGAGGCCCAATAAAATGCTGAAAGTTTCAAATCACAAGTCTTGGGCTAATTGTTGAGGCCCAATAGAATGCTGGAAGCTAAAAATCCATTAAAATTACATTAGGAATATGGGGGCTTAATTTGCAATATAAAATTAGGTTTTCGAGTTAGGTAGCGGGTTCAAATTAAGAGGGTCCTCCCTTTTGTTTGAATTCGGACTTGAACTCGAGGCCCGAATTTATAAATGCAAATTAATTAGGCCCTTTTAGAGACAAAAGAAATAGAAAATCGTAGTTGCTTTAGGTTGGCCTTTAAATAAAAATGAGATGAGCCTCGCCAAACAAAACACATAAATTGCGGGGCCCTCAGTAAATGTTCCTATTAAAATCCTTAGAATTCGGGGCGTGCCGTTTAGCGAATTTCACGGCCCTCCACAAAGTTAATAAGACGCTAGCCACTTTAGGCGCGCTTTTAATAATTTTACTTTCCTAAACTCGGGTGCGCATTTCATGCAACCCAAATCCAAATCCCAAAACGTTGAATAAGAGGTGTCGAGGATCCGGGTGCATTTCATGTGACGTGATCCAAAAACACGCTCTTAAACGGCGTTCACTTTCATAAAAACTA
>NW_017695042.1:0-3750 GCF_001879085.1 Nicotiana attenuata
GTGGGTCCAATATTACAACTTTCGGCATCATATCTCATGCAACAACCATAACTTCTGCCCCAGTTTCCTTCCCGGGGATTATTTGGATTTTTCTTTTGTTATGACTGAACCTCAGTGAGGCTGCCTACGTACCCTTTCGGGATCAAGTCAAACGTAGTTCAGACGACTACGTTCATTGTTGCGATCTTTCCTTTTCTTCCACTTTTGTTTTCTTTCCTTTTACTTCTTTTCTTTTCTTTCTTTTTTTTTTCTTATTTCCTGTTTCATTCACTGTTCTTTTCTTTTCTCTCCTTTTTTCTTTTTCTTTCTCTTTTTTTTCTCTTTTTTTTCTTTTTTTTTTCTTTCTTTTCTTTTCTTTCTTTTCTTTTCTTTTTTTTCTTTTTCACGGTTTTTCTCTTATGTCTCCATTTTCTTTCCCTGCTCGGCCTTACGAGCTTGATTATTGATTCCGAAAGAGGGGTATGCAAGAAAGTATTTAAGGCTCAAAGGGGTAACGAGGGATAAAGTGTTTAGATAGCAGAACAAAATGCCTTCGTCATTTCAATCTCAAAGTATGTCAAATACAATCAAGTACACAAAGACAAAAGAATCATACATAATATCTCTTGACTGCATCAGAATTGATAGCCATTTCTACACATTTTCCTTCTACATCTGTCAAATATAAAGCGCCATTGGACAACACTCTGGTTACAACAAATGGCCCCTGCCAGTTTGGGGCGAACTTTCCTTTTGCCTCAGCCCAATGAGGTAGGATACGTCTCAGCACCAACTGCCCTACTTCAAACTTACGTGGACGCACCTTCTTGTTATATGCTCTTGCCATTCTCTGTTGGTATAACTGACCATGACATACCGCTGCCAGTCGTTTTTCGTCAATCAGACTTAATTGTTCCAAGCGGGTTTTGACCCATTCATCATCATCAATTTCTGCCTCGGCAGTGATCCGAAGGGACGGGATCTCAACCTCTGCGGGTATTACTGCTTCGGTTCCATACACCAAGGAATAAGGAGTCGCTCCTACTGAAGTGCGGACAGTAGTGCGATAACCCAACAATGCAAAAGGTAGTTTTTCATGCCACTGCCTTGACCCTTCGACCATTTTTCGAAGTATTTTCTTGATATTCTTGTTAGCTGCTTCAATTGCTCCATTTGCCTTAGGACGATATGGAGTGGAATTGCGGTGCATGATCTTAAACTGCTGACATGTCTCGGCCATCAAATGACTATTGAGATTTGCACCATTATTTGTGATGATTACTTTCGGGATCCCAAACCGGCATATGATATTTGAATGCACGAAATCGACAACTGCCTTCTTGGTCACAGATTTGAAGGTTTTTACCTCCACCCATTTAGTGAAATAATCAATGGCTACCAAAATGAATCTATGTCCATTTGATGCTGCTGGCTCAATCGGTCTAATAACGTCCATTCCCCAAGCAACGAAGGGCCATGGTGCCGACATTGTATGCAATTCCGAGGGCGGAGAATGAATCAAATCTCCATGTATCTGACATTGATGACATTTGCGCACGAAACTGATGCAATCCCGTTCCATGGTAAGCCAATAATACCCTACTCGGAGGATCTTCTTTGCTAATATGTATCCACTCATATGAGGTCCGCAAACTCCCGCATGTACCTCAGCCATGATAACTGTAGCCTGTCTGGCATCTATGCATCTTAATAACCCCAGATCTGGAGTTCTCTTGTACAACACTCCTCCACTGAAGAAAAACCCGCTTGCCAAGCGTCGAATTGCTCTCTTTTGATCCCCTGTAGCCTGTGTCGGGTATACTCCCATCCGGAGATACTCTTTTATGTCATGGAACCATGGCTCACCATCAAATTCTTCCTCCACCAAGTTACAATAGGCATGCTGGTCTCGAACCTGAATATGTAACGGATCCACGTAAGCCTTGTCCGGGTGATGCAACATTGATGCCAAAGTGGCCAAAGCGTCAGCAACCTCATTATGCATCCTTGGAATGTGTTTGAAATCTATTGACTGAAACCGTTGACAAAGTTCATGCAAGCACTGCCGGTATGGTATGAGCTTCAAGTCCCGTGTTTCCCACTCTCCCTGAATCTGGTGTACAAGAAGATCCCAGTCACCCATGACCAAGATTTCTTGAACACCCATGTCTATAGCCAGTCTCAGTCCCAGGATACAGGCTTCGTACTCAGCCATGTTGTTGGTGCAATAAAAACGGAGTTGAGCAGTGACATGGTAGTGTTTCCCTGTCTCAGAAATCAGTACAACTCCTATTCCGACACCCTTGGCATTGGCAGCTCCATCAAAGAACAGTTTCCATCCAGGCTTCTCGACCTGTTCTAATTCTTCAACATACATTACCTCCTCGTCCGGGAAATATGTTTTCAAAGGCTCATATTCGTCATCAACGGGATTCTCAGCCAGATGATCAGCCAGTACTTGTGCTTTCATGGCGGTCCGCGTCACGTAGACAATATCAAACTCCGTAAGCAGGATTTGCCATTTCGCCAGTCTCCCTGTGGGCATGGGCTTTTGAAAAATATACTTCAATGGGTCCAACCGAGAGATGAGGTAAGTAGTGTATGCTGACAAGTAATGTTTCAACTTTTGCGCTACCCAGGTTAGGGCACAACATGTCCTTTCGAGTTGAGTGTATTTTACCTCATATGATGTGAACTTCTTGCTGAGGTAGTAAATCGCCTGCTCTTTCCTTCCCGTGATGTCATGCTGCCCCAGTACACAACCAAACGAATTGTCTAACACAGTCAGGTAAAGGATCAGGGGTCTTCCTGGCTCTGGTGGGACCAACACTGGTGGGCTAGCCAAATACTTCTTGATCTTATCAAATGCTGCTTGACATTCGTCCGTCCATCTGACCGCAACATCTTTCTTTAGCAACTTGAAAATGGGTTCACAAGTAGTTGTAAGCTGGGCAATGAACCTGCTGATGTAATTCAACCTGCCAAGTAAACTCATCACATCTTTCTTGTTCCTTGGCGGTGGTAACCCTTGGATGGCTTTGATCTTTGACGGGTCTAATTCGATACCGCGCCGACTTACCACGAATCCCAATAACTTCCCTGATGGAACTCCAAACGCGCATTTTGCTGGATTAAGCTTGAGGTTGTACCTGCGGAGTCTCTGGAAGAATTTCCTCAAATCCCTAACATGGTCACATTGTTTCCTTGACTTTATGATCACGTCGTCCATATAGACCTCGATTTCCTGATGTATCATGTCATGGAACATGGTAGTCATTGCCCTCATATACGTTGCCCCTGCGTTCTTCAACCCGAATGGCATGACCCTGTAACAATACGTTCCCCAAGGTGTGATGAATGCTGTCTTTTCCGCATCCTCCTCATCCATCAAAATCTGGTGATAGCCCGCGTAACAATCCACGAAAGAAGCAATCTCATGTTTGGCACAATTGTCAATCAATATATGGATGTTTGGAAGTGGGAAGTTATCTTTCGGGCTCGCCTTATTGAGATCACGGTAATCAACACACACTCTGGTCTTCCCATCCTTCTTTGGTACAGGCACCACATTAGCTAACCAGGTAGGGTATCGAGTAACTTGTATGACCTTCGCCTCAAGCTGCTTGGTAACCTCTTCTTTGATTTTCACACTGATATCTGTTTTGAATTTCCTCAACTTCTGCTTGACAGGCGAGCATTCCGAATAAACCGGGCAATTTGTGGACCACCAGATCGGTGCTTAAACCTGGCATGTCATCATATGACCATGCG
>NW_017695043.1:0-3750 GCF_001879085.1 Nicotiana attenuata
TATCAACTCCCCCAAACTTAAACCTTTGCTTGTCCTCAAGCAAATAAAAGAAGACCCACCCCTAAAAAGGAAACATCCAAGTAGTTCCAGCTTATCCTAAGGAAGCCTCATCACGCATCAATTGGGACTAACAATTGCCCTTAATACGAATGCATCATTAACACATTTTTAGTCTTTTAAGAACTGTGGATCGAATGTGACACGAGAGCATCAAGGGTTGACTCATTTCATCAAGGCGCTTTTCTCAAATACCTTGGTCTTTGTGGAACCCAAACTCACACATCCTCAACTCTCCCTAAGCGAACCTCACTTTTTAGAGTAATGACACACAACCCGAGGTTGATGGATTTTTCACCCATTTCTCTCACAAAGAAGGTCATAAGTTCAGCTTTAGGTACCATATGCTTGCCCCTCATGTAAGTATCCACTAATGTAGGCTTCCCTCAACTCAAGATCATATAGGGCTTTTGAGGAGTCATTGTGAAGGCTTTTGTGTGGAGGTAGGACATGTTTTTGTTAATTTAGGTTCAATTTTCCCTTTAGCACTTCCTTTGATTCATTATGTCATACTTTTTGACTCATTTGAGTATTTCACTTCTTTCAATTCTTTCAAGGGGTTAAAGAGACACATTGTCACTCTTTCTTTTGCAATTCAAACCTTTCTCCTTTTTCTACTTTTACACAACCCTTTTCACTTTGTTTTCTTTGAATCCCCTTTTCCGGTTCTTATTCACTTTTGTATTTCTTTTTGTCTTTTTCTCTTTTTCATTGCCTCCCTTTTCTTTTGCTTTTGTGCCTCTTTACCGCATTGATGCCTTTCTTGTCTCAACCCTCAAACTTAGATATTTGCCATTGCTCAAGGGAAGATTTGGGTGCCAAGAGAGGATCTCATTGAGAACGGGTATAGGCTTGTAGCTTTGGTTCATGAAAGAAGAAGGTTTAAGGCTCAAAAGGGTTGAACTAGGGATCATTTCATTGGTAGGTCATGGAAATTGTTCAAATTTGGAAGTTCGGACCAAGGAGGGCCTATATTCACTTCTCAAGTCAAGTTTCACATATGATTTCGCCTCAACGAACATTCAGGGCAAGTTCTAGACCATCGGCTTGGAGCTTAGACTTACAATTCAAATTCTCACCACACACACTTAGGGTTTGATAAAGACATCGAGTTGAGAGCCCACAACGACCTTAGTTCCAATTCAAGCGCACAATGGCCCCACACGACCATATGATGATTGTTTGGTCAACACAAGAGTCTCAAGGCCACAATTTTCACCATCCTAAACACAACATTATGTCTTTGACCATGGGATCAAAGGCAAATGTGTTAGGCCCAAGTGAAGCTTGTCTGAGGTCCTCTTAACTACAAAATATTGAAAATCTAAAGAAGAAAAATCAAAAGCGGACTCAAACCCTTAAGAAGGTTGTCACGCCATCTATCATTGGGAAGAGCCACCCGGTTCGCACAACACACTACCCTTGGAAAGAACCGTGGCATTAAGAAAACCAAGGGCTTATTGAAAACACTAAAACCAAAACAAAAGGCTACGAGCCTCACTACTAAGCCGAAAACAAAAAATTTGAGCGAAAACAGAAAAACCAAATGAATATGTACAATGGGGAGTAGAATATACAACGGGATGAATATATACATAAGAGTCTAAAAGTAGCCAAAGTTAAAAGTTATATACAGGCCAACTATTTAAAAATCAAAGACAATCCAAAACATAGACTAGAAATGAAATAAATATATACAGTCATCTAGTGTATCAGAATCAAAATGGTAGGGCGCACCCCACGAATAAAAGCTGGCATTGTCCCCAATGCCAACTACCAAGATAAGCTCAAAAACAGAGTAAAAAGATATAGAGAGGCCCCTCAAGCCTAGTCCACATACGTGGGGTCTCCTGTCGTCCCTGGATCCTCTGTAGTAGCCGAGACCTCAGACTGGTCTCCAACCTGCTGCTGCTGTGCTGCTGGGACATGAGCTGGATCAAGGACAGGCTGAACCACCGGTGGAACACTGGATGTACCCTCATGAACCTGGGCCACCTCTATCACAACTCACTCAGTGCTAGGGAGTTTCCTCTTCTTCCTCGGCCTGGGAGTCTCCTCCTGCTGTGGCTGAACTGCTGCTGGATCTACAGTTGGCTCCCCGAAGAGTAAGTCAAGTGGCATCTGATCCGCCAAAAGCTTATCCACATCCTCCCTCAACTTCATCACTGACTCCTTGGAGGCCTTTTGCTTCCTCAATTTCCTGTGCTCCCTAGCTACTTTACCCAATGCTGTGTTGTGCGTTCCAACTGCCTTAGCCAAGGCATTCTGTGTCTCCATCATCTTTTCCTGGTTGGCCAGGATCTTCTTCAGTGTCTCCTCAATAGAAGGAGGGATCTCAACTGTGGAAGGGGCTGACTGTGCCTGAACTACAGTGGCCAAGTTTGACAACTTGGATGTCACAGCTGACATCCAATTGTTCAAACTGGCTAGAGACTGAGCAAGCTGGTGGGTAGTGAACAGGTGAGTCTTCGATGAAGGGACATCCAGGTCTGCTGTAGTAGATGGACCAGCAATAGAAGAAGGGCCCTGAGGCAATGTCTCACTGGTAGTAGGGATGGTGGAAGGCTCAGAGGACTGCTCAATAACTGCTGGCTCCTCAGACTGGCCAAGTGCGGTGGAAGTGGATGCCTGAGGCTTTTTGGACCTCTTTGGGTTGTCGGGACCCAAGTGACTGTACCATGAGTAGGGGGCCACTGGATCTACCTGGACATCAAACCTCTTCTTCTTCACCTTCAATTCTCTAAAGTACAGGGAAAGAGTGTTCGGGAAGGGGTAGTTTGTGTTGGTCTCCTGCCCGACCGTAGAAATCACTCTTGACATGATGTTGCCCACATTCAGAGGAAAACCAGCCATAATAGAAGCCACTAACACTGCACGAGGAATAGGAACTGTGTGATCATGAGTGGAAGGGTCAAGCCTACTACACACGAAGGTCAACCAACCCTTCGCTTCAAAACTGAACGTGTTTCTCAGAATCTTCTCTCCTGCTTTCAACCAAACTGGGACAGTGCCCGGGGCTGCCAAGTGCTGGGCCAACCACGGGCGAACCTCTTCTTTCATTGCCAGCTTTTCTAAGTATTGGGTTTCATCCTCCTTGTTGAACCCCAAAAATTCGTTCAGAGACTTCCCATCAAACATCACCACTTTGTCCCTCACTTGTGTCGCCTTTGAATCTTTCACTACATGATAAACATTACAGTAAAATTCTTTCACCATATGTTCATTTGCGACTATGCAACGTTCCTTGAAGAACCCCCAACCCTCTCTAGTACGGAATTGTGCTTGCACATGTGGGTTTAGAGGAAGAAGATCAGAATCAATAAATTGCCTTTCCGGAATCAATTTTCTTTTGGGCCACCACTCTCGAAATCTGTGGAAGGCTATTTCACTTACAAATCTATCAGCCCATGCTTCCGGTTTTCTTGTTCTCTCAACACCACCAACTTGGGGCTCACCCCCCTCGCCGTATCCTGCACTCTCCCCAGATAATGAAGCTGTAGGGGAGGTGGAGTATTGTGCCTCACTTCTATCTTCGGACTCATCAGACGAGTCCAAAACTACATTCACCGGTTTCTTGAGGCTTTTATCAGCTGGTCCCTTGGAGGTAGGTGAAGCTGAGGGAGAGTCATGCAATTGGAGCGAGAGAGACATGTGAGTTGGAGCAGATTCAGAAGTAATACTCCGGGATGGGGC
>NW_017695044.1:0-3750 GCF_001879085.1 Nicotiana attenuata
ACCCCAGTTGAACCTGGTTCATCTCTGAAGACACCCATCAACAACAAGGTTAGGGCCTTGGTTCAGGAGTGTGGAACTAAGGATGATGAAATTTCTAGGCTCAAGGCACGCGTGCCTGAATTGGAGAATGAGAGAGATGGACTTAGAACTGAGCTAGCAAAGGAAAAGGAGAAGAGTGATGGAATGCTTCAGAATATGCTAAACCTGCTCCAATCTCAACCCTCTAGTTCTTCCAAGCCCTAGGCCTTCCAGCACTTGTCTTTAGATCCAGTCTAGTACCCCCCAGTGACCCCAGTGACCCGATTTAGGGATATTTCAGTTTTTGCTCATGTTTTGGAAGTTTTTTCTTTCTTTTTTGTGGTTTGTTTGTGGAAACATATCCTTATCAATGACAATTGATGTTTCTCTTGTTATATGAAGATTCTGATCTTAATAGTTTAATTATCTCTGTTGATTATTGATAAATTGACTCATGTTTTCACTTGCAGTTGCCTCAGTGGCCATGAGTAATTATTAAAATCTAGGATTCACACAGTGTATGCAACTTTTCGATGATGCCAAAAGGGGGAGAAGATATTGTGCTTTACTCTTTATTCTGAATAATGTGATATTTATAACCTAATTAAACTTGGTCCTTGATGATAAGTTAAAATTCTAGGTTAAGTGTTGATGGTTAAGCTGAGTTCTTACAAGTTTTTTGATCAGTAAAAGCACAGAGTTTGTCATCATCAAAAAGGGGGAATTTGTTGGCCCAAGTTCAGGTGAATTTTTAAAGAATGACAAATGAACTCAGTAATGGACCAGGTCCATCATGTGAGGCACAGTGTTTATCAACCTATACATGTGAGATACACGTGAAGGAGATAAGTCTCAGTGATCAAGCAGCAATATATCCTTAACTGATCAAAAAGGTTGCATATTGAATAAGGAGAGAAAGTCTCCTTATGAGAAGAGGACACAATCCAGATAAAGGATAGGGTTGGAGTTTGTGGTGTTCAAGGACTCAACTTCGATGGAAGATCAGCAATTGAGTCTCAATCAAACTCTAATTACTAACTCATTAAATAACAGTGATTGTTCTCTTTTACAGGTATTGCACAAACGCAGAAGTTAAACTAAATTGAGAGCAAAAGAGAAATTTATGTGAGATTCAAGTGTGCATTCATGAAGCTACTTGGACAAGATAGAAGAACAAATTCCATTGTGTCTTTCTTTTATTCTAGTTCAATTGTAGTAGGTGATTTAAACTAGTACCTTTCAGCTTTCATAGAAGCAATTGTATTAGGTACTTTGAGTATTCAAGTTAGAGTTAACTTGAAGTTGTCGCAATAGTTGAGGCTGTGTGCCACAATGGGATTAGAGTTTAATCCTTAGGTTTACAAAGAGTTTTGTAAATGCTGTTTTGGCTCAGTGATTTTAGTGGAAGTTTGGGAAAATCCTACTAAGTAGTAGGTCGTGGTTTTTTCACCTTTTCACCTCTACTTGGCATGCATCTGATGGTATCCTATCTGGTTCGCTGTTTAAACCTTCAAGACTCCATCTATTTCAAAATTGTGTATGCTAATTATTTCTTAGATTTATTCACTGATTGTCGGTGTGTCAACTTGGTTTGAATACGATATTTTTGTAACATTTGACATCACATGTAGTATCAAAGTCAGTATATGCAATTGATAGACTCATATGGTCGTGTTTTGCTTTTTTCTTGACCAAGTAACAGTCCTTTGATAAACATGTAGTATTTATGGATGGATCCGATAGGTTGTGACATAGAACATATTTATTTTGTTTAATTTTTTGGGTTCAACGAGCTAGATCTAATTAAACGGAAGTTGTTTGATTTTATGAAGGTTAGTAAGTAATGTACCATAGTTGGAACTTTAGCCATGCTAAACGCCAAAGGTAAATCTCCTTTTTTCCCCCCCTAATTTTGTGATTTGCTTATCTCTTTTAGTTTTATTGGCGTTTCATGTATCTTTGTATTCGGAATTCTTGATCGTAAAGTCAAGAAGTTGTTTGATGTGATAACTACCAACAGGAAAGAAGGCAACAATTAGGTTTAAGATGGAAAATTTAAAATTACATGTGGGTTTTGGAGAAATTGAAGAAATAGAAAGTGTAAAGGAGAAAGTTTTGGAAGAGTGTTGGTGTGATTCTGTAGAAGAAAGCAGGAAAATGAAATTGTTGAAGGTGAGAAGAAAGATGAAGTTATTGAAGTAGAAATGAGGAAAGAATGTGAGCAGAAGAAGGGAGTAGTATGGTGGAAGGTTTCTTGAAGTCTTATGTTTTAGGGATTAGTCCTATTTGGAGCTTCTTTATAGTTGTTATTGTTTTGGTTTGTAGATTATGTAAAATGAAGAAAAAGACAAAGGATTTGAAGCTGAAAGTTACTACTTACTGTTTGGCTCAAAAGTTAACAATATACTTTGTAAGATAAAAAACAATCAAAAGTAGAAAAAGGGTAAATCGTAATCAAATATAATAATCCTAGAGATGCAAAGATGATAATATTGTTGTAGATCTAGTATTGCAAAGAGACAGTATGAACTCAATAAGATACGTTCGTTTGAAGTAGAGATAGAGAGAGAAAGCCAGAAAAATGAGAGAGTGGTATTAGATCAGATGCCCCTTTTACAATGTGAAGGTCTCCTTTATATAATAGGAGACCTTCCTCGAAAGAATCAAAAAGTTACAAAGATAGGTAACGTCTCCCTAGTGAAGACATTGAGTCCTAAACGATGTCGCTTTTGCCCCCACGGCCGAGTCGTACCCGCTACGTTGGCAGGCGTACACTTATTGGGCGTACCTACTGGCGTAGAGATGCTGAGGGTCAAATTTGACCCTATACAGTTAGTCCCTCCGCTCGTTGGAGACGCATTCGGTGGGCGTCTTCGATGGGCGGAAACGTGAACCTCGGCTTAGGAGAATTTAACCTCGACCCGGGGCGGCAGTACGAATGGAGTGAAATATATGACGTTGTTGATCCACTGACGCGCGGCTTCCTTTTTGGAATGACGTCATCGCCTGTATGCGTCATTATTATATTTTCCCCCGAGGCGGTTCAGAGGATGATGTGATATTTTGGTTTCCGGCGCACGTTTTGAATCATGACTCTTCGATTCCTGTGCAACTTATCCCTATAAGTATGAGAGAGGTTCGATTTGATTCCATTTTCAATCCTTCGGAAAGCACTTTCTGATATACCCCTTTGTCTTTCTTTACTGTAACCGTTATTTTGTGAGGGACTCTCCCACTTCTGCTGAAACCACACTTCCTATCGTCAATGCTTCGTTTCTTAAGTAGTATAATCATGACAAAACGCGCACAGGGTAATAAAAAGGCCAAAGATAATGCCTCGTCTAGGGTTCCGCCATCTTTCGGTGGTGAAGGGGAAAAGGCGGAGAAGGCCCTTGTTCCTCTTAGCGTAGACAACGTCCTTCCGAAGGAGACGCATGTTCGCAGGGATTTTCCAACTAAAAGCCCTGACCTTCCCTGGGAGCACAACATTTTATTACAATCTCATTTAGATGACCTTCGAGAGACGCACCATATTCCGGACCACGTGGAAATGGTTCCGGCCGGGACGGACTATGCCAATGTGCACCGGCCTGGATATTGCACGTTCTATGAGTACCTGTTCTTGATCGGTTACAATCTTCCAATCTATCCTCTGATGGAGGAGCTTTGCCGTTTTAATAATGTGTGTCCTGCCCAGCTCACTCCTTATACCTTGAAGGTGTGCCGTATTAT
>NW_017695045.1:0-3750 GCF_001879085.1 Nicotiana attenuata
AATATATATATATATATATATATATATATATATATATATATTGTAGTAGTCTGGTGTGTGTTGTAAAGATTAATTTTCATTAAAAATAAAAAAACAAAAGGGAAAAGTACTAGTTTAATCGAACTACGCTGGTTTGATTCTCACCGGAGGTGAGATACGTAGGAAACCTCATCGGGTTCAGCCCATATTTTTTAAAAAAGGGGAGCATAAAATTCCGCATGTGCATAAAATTTTCGAAAAAAGAGCCTATTTTGGTCACCTTTTTACTGTCTTGCCCTCATGTTCCGGCTGTTTTTCCAAGACATAAAATCTTCCTGGGAAGTGCTGAAGGGCCATTTTTGTAAAAAATAGTTACTTTATCCATATTTATTCACCTTTTACCATTCTTCCCTTATATCTGGCCATTTTTGCCGAAGCAGCTTTAAACCTTTTCGGAAGTACCGAAAGGCTATTTTTTCAAAAGCAGCCATTTTTATCTAGTTTTGTCTTCCTTTTTTATCTGAAATAGCTTTTGAACCCCTCTCGGAGTAGCAAAGGGTCATTTTCGTAAAAATAGTTTCTTATTTATTATTTTGTCTATTTTTATCATTTTGTTCCTGTGTTTGGTTATTTTTGCTGAGACATCCTTTATGCCTTCTATGGAAGTATCAAAGGCCGTCTTTGTAATAATAGCCATTTTTTCCACTTTTATCATCTCAACTTTTGTGTCTGGTAATTTCTAAATATATATTGTAATAAAAAAAATAGATCGAGTCCTAAATTGGCCAAAAAATAAAATAAAATAATGAATAATCATAATTTGCATATAGTTTAGGTAAGTCCTAACCCTTTTTATCTTATTCTTAGGATCACCATGAGTTCTCCACAAAGAAGCAGTCAGAAAAGGGTAAGGAACGAGACACCTCCTATGTTCTTGATCGGAGATAAGACCCCGGGTAGTCTCTGTAATTGGTGGGCTAGTTTTGCTACATGGGAACGAAATCGAGTATTTAAGTACCTCAAGTTCCTCTCAAACATCATGGGAATTAAGCCTAATAGAGATTTAATTGAGGCTCTAGTGGGTTTTTGGGACCCCGCGTACAATGTCTTCAGGTTCAAAGATTGTGAAATGACGCCCACATTGGAAGAATTAGGTGGGTTCACCGGATTGGGGAGAGACCTTCGTGGGAAAAAGCCTGCTGCTCCGAGAAAAGTTGGTGTAAACAACTTTTTAAAGAAATTATGTGTTGGCCCAAGTAAAGGTTAGTTTTGAAGACTGACAAAGGAACTCAGACATGAACCAGGTCCATCCAGTGGTCCATCCCTCAGGTTCACAAAAACGGGCAGATTCAAGCATGTGGGATGCACGTGAAGGAGATAAGCTTAGCTTGGTGTATTTAATATCTCCTGATCGAAAAGGTTGCATAATTGATAAGGAGAAGGAGTCCTTAATCAAAGAGAACACTATCCAAGATAGGGAAGGAGTTAGAAGTTGAAATCAACTAGAACTCTTCCACCAAGGAAGAGTTGCATCAGAACTCTAGTTATTTCTTCATCTACTAACTCTATAAATTGTAGGATGTTCTCACATTAAATTTGTTGCACAAAAATGCAGAAGTTAAACGTGAATTGGGAGCAAAATAGCAACGCTTTTTGCAAGCAGTTCGTGTGTGATTCAAGTGTGCAAACCAGAAGCTACATGAACCAGATTGAAGAACCAGCTCCATAAAGAGTTTTATGTGTCTTTCTTTATTTCTAGTTCAATTGTAGTAGGTGTTTCATATTGTACCTTTCAGCTTTATCTAGAAGCAATTGTAATAGGTATTTTGAGTATTCAATTTAGAGTTAACTTGAAGTTGTCGCAGCAGTTAGAGGCTGGTTGCTACAACGGGATTAGAGTTAATCCTTAGGTTTACAAAGAGATTTGTAAATGCAGTTTTGGCTCAGTGATTTTAGTGGAAGTTTGGAAAAATCCTACTGAGTAGTAGGTCGTGGTTTTTTCACCTTTTGAGCCAGGTGTTTTCCACGTAAAATCTCTGTGTTATTTATTTTATGTACTTTTAATTCCGCAAACAATAGTAATAAGTACACCTAGAAGAGCCAGGTCCTTCCAGAAGCAGTTTAAGCGAAAAATTGAGTACCATACAAATCACCCCCCCTCTTGTGTGGTATTGACGTTTAGAACATCAATTGGTATCAGAGCGGGTTATCCTTGAAGAGGCTAACACCTTAGGAAAAGATCAACATGAGTGCACCACCTGGGAACTGGGAAGGGCAATCCACAGCCAGGCCTCCACTATTCAATGGACAGTATTACTCATGGTGGAAGAATAGGATGAAGGATCGCATCATAGGAGAAGACTATGAACTCTGGGACATAGTCACCGATGGTCCTTTGGCAACTACAATGAAAAATGAGGAAGGAGTGGAAGTGCCAATGACAAGGGCTCATTGTACTGCTGAAGATTTGAAAAAATGGGAGAAAAATGCTAAGGCCAAGAAATGGCTTGTGTGTGGACTGGGTCCAGATGAATACAGCAGGATCCAAAGCTGTACTACTGCAAAAGAGATATGGGACACTTTGCAAGTGGCTCATGAAGGAACACCTCAAGTGAAGAGATCCAGAGGAACATTGCTATATTCTCAATATGAGAATTTCACCATGAAGGAAGGGGAAACCATCCAAGAGATGTATACAAGGTTCACCACACTGACAAATGAACTTAAGTCTCTTGGAAGGGTTATTCTTGAAGAAGACAAAGTTGAGAAGATTTTGACAAGGGTACTGCCAATCTCTTGGGAAAGCAAAATCACAGCTATTCAGGAATCAAAGAACATTGCCACTCTCAAGTTGGATGAACTAATTGGAAATCTCTGCCTATGAACTTAGAAGGCAAACCATGAAGATGGATGCACCTAAGAAGGAAAGGAGCCTGGCATTCAAAATCACTGAAGGTGCTGATCTAGATGAAGATGACATGACCATGATCACAAAGGATTTTAAGAAGTACCTAATAAGAGAAAATGGTCCTTCAAGAAATAGAAGCTACAACAAACCAAGGGTTCCTGAAAAACAAACCAATGAGAGGTGCTACAAGTGTAGGAAGACTGATCACCACATCAAAAATTGCCCTCAAGGAAATTGAATGGAAGAAGGAAAGAGCTGAACGAAGGAACAGGAACAAGGAACAGGTTCATCCCAAGAAGAACAAAGGATCAACAAAGGCTATGGTTGCTGCTTGGGGTGAAAGCTCAGATGATGACTCAGAAGACGAAGATGGAGATGAACAAGCACTTATGGCAATTGGGAAATCCGATGAGGAATCTGAGGTAAGTATAATTCATCTCAAAGACAAGATTAAGTTTTTATCTAAAGAAAGTCTGTCTGAATTACTTCTAGATTTCATTGATGAATTTGAAGTTATAAACAATGAAAAGGAACAGCTGTCTAAGGAGTGTGTGATTCTGAAAGCTAAGTGCAAAAACCTGGAACTTAGGGCTAATGAGAGTGATAGTAAAAATGCAGAGTTGAAGAACCAAGTTCATGAACTTGACACCACAGTCCTAGAGCTTAAATCTGAAAATCTAAAATTGAAATTAGGAACAGGTAAAAAGAAATCTAATCACACACAACTCACTTTAGAAGAAAATAATAGGAAAAATGAAAGATGAGCTGTACAAAAGAGATGAGCAGATTAATGTCCTAAAAGAAGATCTAGGAAAGGTGAAACATGAATTTGACAGAACTTGCAAATGGAACAAGGCCTAATG
>NW_017695046.1:0-3749 GCF_001879085.1 Nicotiana attenuata
AAAAGGGATAGAGGGGGACGCCAGGGCATGCGAACGCCTGCAGGTCTACCTTGGGTCTCCGGGTGGACTGAAGGAAGCCCTCCAACTACTATCCGAAAGCTGCTCCTGGATCTACACACAGTGCAGAGTGTAGTATCAGCACAACCGACCCCATGTGCTGGTAAGTTCCTAGCCTAACCTCGCGAAGTAGTGACGAGGCTAGGACAAGACTACCAAACAAACCTGTGTAGTTCAAATATATATACAGCAGAAAAGGAATACAGAAAATAACCAGTCAATGTGGAAGGGGGAAATATGTTGTGGGGGAGATAACAGTTCCGAATAGAAAGCATCAAGTAAGGAAAGAAACAACATAACTAAAATATCAACAAGAATCAGAAATCAACAATTTGCACGGCATCACCCTTCGTGCTTCTACTCTCGTCCTCACCAAAGCAATTTTATAATAAAAGTGTGCACGGCATCACCCTTCGTGCTTTTACTCTCGTTCTCGCCAAATCAATCATATAATAACGATATGCACGGCATCACCCTTCATGCTTTTACTCTCTTTCCTCACCATATAATCAATGAAAATCGGTACGGAATGATACATCGTACGGCACGGCATCACCGTTCGTGCTTTACACGCTTTCCTCACAATACCAAACAATGCACGACATCACCCTTCGTGCTTTAACACTCTTCCTCACCCAAACAACAATCACAAAGAAGGGGCAAGGGAATAAACAAGATCATACAGAAATCCCGGAAAAAGAACAACGATTAAACAATTAGATCCCGGCAAGGGAACAACAATTAAATAATTAAATTCCGGCAAGGGAACATTTCAATAACTCTTTCTCTATCTTTCACTTCTACTTCATAACTCACTTTACCACTTGAGCCAATGCTCCAAGGGTTCAATCATCTCATATACTTTCACAATTGATAATATAACTCGAGCCAATGCTCCAAGATGTTCAAAGGTCACCATTCCTTCCACAAATTTTTCACAACAACTAGAAATCATCACCAAGGCATGAAGAATACAAAGAAATCAAGATACTCACAATATAAAGACTCACGGTCATGCTAGACACCAACGTATAGATACTCGTCACCATGCCTATATGTCGTACACAACGAAAACCACATAGCAAATATGACTCAACTCCTAATCCCACAAGCTACGGTTAGACCAAACACTTACTTCAATCTTCCACGGCCAACTCAAGTTTCAATTATAGCTTTACCCCTTGATTCCTCCGCAATTCGCTCGTATCTAGCCACAAGTTACTTAATTACATCAATAAACGCTAAATGAATCAATTTGAATGCATGAAAATGAGTTTTCCAAAGTTTTACCCAAAAAGTCAAAATCGCCCCCGGGCCCACGTGGTCAAAACCCGAGGTTCGAACCAAAACCCGATTACCCATTCCCCCACGAGCTAAAATATGTAATTTGTTTTGAAATCGGACCTCAAATCGAGGTCCAAATCCCCATTTTTTGAAAAAACCTAGGTTCTACCCAAAACACCCAACTTCCCCCATGAAAATTATTGATTTGAAGTTGAAATCATGATGAAGAAAACTAGTTAAAAACGACTTACAATTGATTTGGAGAAGAAAGGTTGTTTGAAAAATCGCCTCTTATGTTTTTGCGTTCTTAAAAAATGAAAAATAACTAAAAATTCTGTCTAAATATACTGCCCTCAAATGCCCTGTGCGGACCGCACAAAATCAACTGCGGCCGCACAGGCTTCCTGTGTTCTGCAGTGATAGGTCTTAGTATTTTGGCCATAACTTTCTCTACAGATGTCCAAATAGTGATGCCTTCACCGTTCTGGAGACTAGACACGAAGGGCTATAACTCTCATTTTTGAGACATCTCAAAATTCCTTGTAGATCAAAAGATATAGGCTTCCGAAGTCGGACCAGTGAATTGTTCTTCACTGCGGACCGCACCAAAACTAGTGTGGCCGCACAAGCCTCTCTGCGGCAGCAGTCCATATCGTGCGGACCGCACTGTCCTGTTCAGAGGTCCTGCACCTCTCTGAGCCTGGAACAACTCTGTTTTAAGCCTAAGACACCCCGGAACCTACCCGAAACTCGCTCGAGCCCTCGGAACTCCAAACCAAGTGTACACAAAACTTCAAAAACATCCTACGGATTTATTCGTGTAATCAAATCATCAAAATAACCTCATGAACATTAAATTAAATCTCAAGATCAATGAAATTTTCTCAAAACTTCATTAAACATCAATTTTTGCAATTTAAGTCCGAATCACGTCAAATGACATCCATTTTTCACCAAATTTTACAGAAATGACTTAAACCATATATAAGACCTGTACCGTGCGCCGGAACCAAAATACCGGCCCGATACCAACATGTTCTAATCAGATTTCAATTCAAATTTCCTTAAACAATTCCAGAAAATAATTTTCTTTAAAAATTCATTTCTCGGGCTTGGGACCTCGGAATTCGATCCCGGGCATACGCCCAAGTCCCATATTTTCCTAAGGGCCCGCCGGAACCGTCAAATAGCGAGTCCGGGTCCGTTTACCCAAAACGTTGACCGAAGTCAAATAGCCACCAGCTCCTCCTCATAAGACAAGTCCTTGTCCAACTGGACAGTGCTGAAGTCTAACACGTGGGATGGATCGCCGTGATACCTCCGAAGCATGGACACATGGAACACTGGATGCACGGCTGATAAGCTCGGCGGCAATGCAAGTCTATAAGCCACCTCTCCCACTCGATCAAGAATCTCAAATGGACCAATGAACCTAGGGCTAAGCTTGCCCTTCTTCCCAAATCTCATCACGCCCTTCATAGGCGACACTCGGAGCAATCCCCGCTCACCGACCATAAAAGCCACATCTCGAACCTTGCGGACTGCATAACTCTTTTGCCTGGACTGAGCTGTACGAAGCCTATCCTGAAAATCCTGACCTTGTCCAAGGCCTCCTGAACCAGATCCATACCCAACAACCGAGCCTCTCCCGGCTCAAACCACCCAATCGGAGACCGACACCGCCTACCATATAAGGCCTCATAAGGAGCCATCTGGATACTCAACTGGTAGGTGTTGTTGTAGGCGAACTCTGCTAAAGGCAAAAACTGATCCCACGAGCCTCCAAAGTCAATGACACAAGCTCGGAGCATATCCTCCAATATCTGAATAGTTCGCTCGGACTGTCCGTCCGTCTAGGGATGAAATGCAGTGCTCAACTCAACCCGCGTGCCCAACTCTTGCTGAACTGCTCTCCAGAAGCGCGAGGTAAACTGCGTACCTCGGTCCGAAATGATAGACAAGGGCACACCATGAAGGCGAACAATCTCCCGGATATAGATCTCAGCTAACCTCTCAGAAGAATAGGAGACTGCCATAGGACTTGGTCAGCCTATCAACAATGACCCATACTGCGTCGAACTTTTTCCGAGTCTGCGGGAGTCCAGTAAAGAAGTCCATGGTGATCCGCTCCCACTTCCACTCGGGAAGCTCAATCCTCTTAAATAAACCACCAGGCCTCTGATGCTCGTACTTAACCTGCTGACAATTCAAACGCCGAGCTACATATGTAACAATATCCTTCTTCATCCTACGCCACCAATAATGCTGCCGCAAATCATGATACATCTTTACGGCACCCGGATAAATAGAGTACCGGGAGCAATGGGCCTCCTCTAAAACTCAACTCTCGGAGCCCATCCACATTTGGCACACAAACCTCGACCCTCCAATCTAAAAACTCCATCATC
>NW_017695047.1:0-3749 GCF_001879085.1 Nicotiana attenuata
ATTTATCCTCCGCTTGCATCTCGCGCAATACTCGTATTAAAATAATATTTACAGAACTACCTGGATCAACCAAAACTCGTTTCACGTTAGTGTCATGTACAAGTAAAGATATTACCAGTGCGTCGTTATGCGGAGTTAAGAGTCCCTCAGCGTCTGCGTCGTTGAATGTAATATTCTCTTCTTCCAGTACATGTCGCAACCGCTTCCCATGAGTGATTGTTATTTTGGAAGTCTTATTAGCTGCGGTATATGAGACACCATTGATATCACCCCCACTTATAACATTGACGGTTCTTTTAGGTGAAGGTGGTTTTGGAGGCTCTTGCCTGTTCTTCATGTATGCTTGTTTACCTTTCTCACTGAATAACTCAGTGAGATACCCCTGTTTTAGCAAATGATCAACTGCACCTTGCAGAAACCTGCAATCTGCTGTTTTATGCCCGTGATCGTTATGAAATTCGCACCAATGATCAGGGTTTCGTCTGTTTGGATTCGATCGCATTTCCTTTGGCCACCGTACCTTACCTCCCATGCTTCTTAAAATAGATATGAGTTCAGAGGTGCTTACGTTGAAGTTGTAACCACCGAACCTGGCCTTTAGACTTCCATCATCGTCTCGTGACCCGCGTGTGTTCCAATCATTCCCGAACCTTGATGAGGAGCCTGATTCCCTGTTTCTAGGTTTGTGATCGTACCTTTGATTATCTTGCCTTGACCGTGAGTCCTTTCCCGCAGGTCCCATGTAAGGCTCGTACCTGTTTTTACCGGATCTCTTTTCATTTTCCACACGCCTTGAGCTTACGTTTTCTTCTGTTTTATGTCGTAAAATAATGTCTTCTTCAATCCTCATCTTTGTACTGTATCTGTTGTAGACATCATTCCACGTTGTTGCTGGGAATTCTCGAAGGCTTTCCATGAGTCGCCTCGTGGCTTCTGAACTCTTCTCATTCAAATTTCTGGTGAAGGCTATGGCTGCCCAATTGTCAGGTACTCGTGGCAATGTCATTCTTTCCCGTTGAAATCTATCCACGAATTCTCTGAGTAGCTCTGAATCTCCTTGCTTGATTTTGAGGATATCCTCCATTCTTTTTTCAACTTTTTGAGCTCCCGAGTGTGCTTTGATAAATAAATCTGCAAGCTCAGCAAAAGAATTTATAGAATTTTCAGGTAAGAGAGAATACCATGTTAGTGCCCCTTTAGTGAGTATTTCACCGAATTTTTTGACCAAGACTGATTCAATCTCCTGCTTAGTTAATTCATTGCCCTTGACTCCTGTTGTAAATGCGGTAACATGATCTGGTGGGTCTGTTGTCCCATCATACTTTGGAATATCAGGCATCTTGAACTTCTTTGGAATTGGGAGAGAGGCGGCACTTGGCTTCCATGGCTGTTGAGAATATTTATCTATATCTACTCCCTTGATCATGGGTGGTACTCCGGGTATTTGTTCTATGCGGTTGTTTTTCTCCCTAAGTTGTTTCTGCAATGTTAGCACTAGATTTTGCAAATCAGAATTAATTGGATTACCTAGGTCTCCCTCCTGCGTTTCACTGGGGGTTCCACTGCTGCCTGAATTAACCAGTCCAGAACGAGGGTTCTCCAAAATATTGTTATTTGGAGTAGGTGTGCGTGGAGCAGCAGGTAATTGACTAACAAAATCTTGTAAAGCTTTGTTGACCTGAGTAGCGATAAGTTTTTGTAAGGCATCATCTATAGCTTCAGCATTTTCGAATTGACCTCGTTCTTCTGTGTGAGATCCTTCAGGAGTGCCTTCACGAGATTGTCGTGGTGAGTCTCGTGGTGTTTGATCATTTTACGGATCTCCCTAATTTTGCTGATTGATTGGGTTTCCTTGGATATTGTCATTGTTGTTCGACATAGTTGATTCCATAAAGAAAATCATGCTGAGATATAATTGATTATCAGATTACCGGTAACGGAACCAATTTGTTAGCCAAAAATTAGATTTTAGGTCAAAGCTTGAATTTAGAAGAACACGGGTTACTGATAATCGGAAAAGAGTATATAAAGAAAGAAATTTGAGAATAATATGATCAGAAAGAAAATAAATCAAAGTATATTCCAATAATATTTTTTTCGTGTTTACAGTTGTTTGTACTTTCCCTTTTATAGCCATTTTAGGAATACAGACTTTACCTTTGTCATAATAAGACAATTATGGGCAATTAATGACTTTAAATATTACGTTATGCAATCATATACGTTAAATTATGACATGGGTGTTGGATGCTGAAATCCATTTAGATGCAATGGGCCTTGGAGACGCCATTAAAGACAGAAATAAAGCATCCACCCAAGACTATGCTAAGACCTTGATTTTCTTGCGCCATCACCTTGATGAAGGGTTGAAAATAGAATATCTCACAGTCAAAGACCCACTTGTTTTGTGGAATGGCTTAAAGGAAAGATATGACAACTTAAAGTTGGTCACCCTTCCATAAGCACGATATGATTGGGCTCATCTGAGGCTCCAAGACTTTAAGTCTGTTTCTGAATATAATTCTGCGATGTTCAGAATTACTTCTAAATTGAAACTCTGTGGAGATACTATCACTGATTATGATATGCTTGAAAAAACGTTTACAACGTTTCATGCCTCCAATATGGTTCTGCAACAGCAGTACAGAGAGAAAGGTTTCAAGAAGTACTCTGAGCTGATTTCTCTTCTTCTTGTGGCTGAGCGAAACAATGACTTGCTCATGAGAAATCACGAAAATCGACCACTGGGTCTACACCATTGCCTGAAGTGGAGGAGGTGTATTCCCATTATGCTAAGCGTGGAAAAGGCCGTGACTCTATTCGTAGTCGTGATCGTGATCATGGTCGTAACCGTGGTCGTGGCCGTAAACAAGGAAGAAATTTTCCTGGTGTTAATCATCCCCCAAAGAGAAATAACCACCAAAAGTGGAAAGGGAAAGATGAGAAGCCAAAAGCAAATGGTCCAGAAACTGAATGCTATCGTTGCGGTGGAAAAGGGCATTGGGCAAATATTTGTCGTGTACCAAGACATTTGGTTGAGCTTTATCAAGCATCTCTAAAGAATAAAGGCCCTGAAGCTAATTTTGTCTATGACAATGAATTTGACATCACCCACTTAGATGTGGCAGACTTCTTTGAGCGCCCTGATGGAAAAATAGACCACTTGATCGGTGATGGATCTGTGGTTAAAGAAGATTGAGTAGTTTGATTTTTATTTTTGCCTATTCGTAGTAGCTAGATAAACATCATGTAATCACAGTTCTTTACATGAGTAGTACTCATTAGTATCAATTAGTATTACTTTATGAATTAGTGTTAGTTCATTCGATTAAATATAATTCTCGTATTTGTTTTAAACAATGTTTCAGTTTGCTTAATATTCAAGGATAATATATTCTTTATTAAAATAATGCTGTGGTGTGAAAAGAATATTTAATTACTGGTTTTAAAATAACTAAATATGAACGGCTTTCATGCTTTGGTTTGTTGAAATTGACAACCAAATCATCTTAGTTAATTTTTAGATGTGTTGTAAACCATATCTCTTATTTTCATTTTTTTCTTAATCAACCAAAAGGTGATGATAATTAGGGCAAATTTCAAGAGAATCTGGCGTATAATCAAAAATTATTTTATACCACAAATCAATTAAGATAAGTCAAGAGATACCATTATAATATTGTATTTAATAATTGTGAATCTCGTCTCCGCTGCTGCCAATATAATATTGTATGCGTCTAATACTCAAT
>NW_017695048.1:0-3748 GCF_001879085.1 Nicotiana attenuata
AGTAGGGTCGGGCCGTAAACAAAAACACCTTTTACCCCCGTGAAATAGGACAATTACTCTGTAAAATTGTACAGGTGCGTCGCATGGGGCGATGCGCCAGGTGGTGTGTTAGTGGATTTTATCAAGGGGCTTGCAAAATTGAAAAGCAGTAGATTTGGATAGTCACGGCGCCCCACGCGCTGCTCCACACGCCGTATCTGTGGTGATCTCTCAGAGTCATGATCCGAAGATAGTTTCCTAGGCTCATATGAATATGAACCCATTCCATGCAATGCATTCACGCACTCCACTCTACCGGCATCATCATTGGCATCCATGTTAAGAAGCACGGCTTCAAGAGGATCTTCAACATTGATCAAGGCACTTGTGTCATCCACTATCACCGCCGTGACAATGTCCACAAATGAACACACCTCCGTACTATTGGGTTGCCTCATTGATTTGCACACATGAAATACCACCTTCTCATCTCCCACGCGGAATGTTAACTCCCCTGCTTCCACATCAACCAATGCCTTCCCCGTAGCTAGGAAAGGTCTTCCAAGAATGATAGGCACTTCGAAATCCACTTCGCAATCCAATATGACAAAGTCGTCCGGCAATATGAATTTGTCCACCCGGACAAGCACATCATCGATTATACCTAGAGGCCTCTTCATCGACCGGTCCGCCATTTGAAGTCTTATGGAGGTTGGCCTAGGTTGCCCAATTCCCAAAGTCTTGAAGACTGAGTACGGCATCAGATTAATGCTAGCCCCCAAGTCACATAGGGCCTTAGCAAAGTTCGCACTTCCGATAGTGCAAGGAATAGTGAAAGCTCTAAGGTCCTCAAGTTTCGGGGCCATAGAATGCACAATCGCACTAACTTGGTGCGTCATCTTTATTGTTTCACACTCCATAGAACGCTTCTTGGTGACTAAATCCTTCTTAAATTTTGCATACCCAGGCATTTGTTCAAGTGCCTCCACTAAAGGGACATTGATTGTGAGGGTCTTCATCATGTCTATGAATTTCTTGAACTGATTGTCGCTCTTTTGCTTTGCTAACCGCTGAGGATATGGTGGAGGTGGTCTAGGCAACGGTGCCTTTACCTTGGGCACCACCGGCTTGGGTATATCAATGATGTGGTCCCTAGACGGGTTCACGGTCTCTTGAGTCTCTACCCCGGCCTCATCATCAATATCAATCCGCACATCATTTATCACTGTTGGTTCAACCACATTGTCAACATTCAAAGGTGCTTCATCATCATGTAACTCAACTTCATCATTCACAACTTGATTCTCAACCAAGGCATGCACATCACCGCCTCTTCCACTCCTAGTTGTAACCGCCATCACATGATTGTTACCCCCCTTCGGGTTCACTACCGTATAACTTGGTAGCACACCTTTTGGGCGGGTATTTAGAGCTTGAGAGATTTGTCCTATTTGCACCTCTAGGTTCCGGATAGATGTGTTATGCGAAGCCAATTGTGCATCTGAATCGTGGTTCTTTTTCATCATCTGCTCGAACATCATTTCTATCCATCCCATATCACATCCAGAAGAACTAGGCCCTTGTGACTGAAAGGGGGGTGGATTGTTTGGTTGTTGGAACATTGGGGGCCTTTGAAAGCCTTGCCCCCTACCACCATTATTCCACCCTCCTTGATTGCCATTGTTGTTGTTCCAATTGTTGTTGTTCTCATTCCAATTGCCTTGGTTATTGCCTTGATTACCCCAATTGTTGTTTTGATTGCCATTGTTCCAATTGTTGCCACCCTGTTGTTGATTGTTGTTGTTCCAATTGCCGCCTCCTTGTTGATTGCCCCAATTGCCTTGAGAGCGCCATTGTCGATTTCCTTGATTTCCTCTATTTCCTTGGTAGTTATTGACATATTGGCACTCCTCACTTTGATCATCAAAACACTCATTCGAATATCCACCACCATCGTTGTTGTTGTCAAATTGGTCACCGCTACCTTGAGGTTGTTGTTCCCCTCTTTGCCTCCTTTTTAGCATAGAAACATTCTCCATTGCATTGACTTGGCACGGGTTTTGTCTTGTTGCAATTGCGCCTCGGCCAACTGATTCATTGTTGTTGTAAGTTCGGCTATAGCTTGGCCGTGATCACTCAACTCCTTATGCAAATGGATGACCGTGGGGTCACCTTGGTGTACATTCGCTCGGCTTTGCCATGCCGAAGAGGTGTCCACCATTTCATCAAGTACATCACATGCCTCTTGATAAGAAAGTTTCATAAAGTTCCCATCGGCCAATTGGTTCACAATGCATTGATTTGTGGTGTTGAAGCCCCTATAGAAAGTCTGTTGGATCATCGCCTCAGTCATGTCGTTGTTAGGGCATTCCTTCACCATTGTTCTATATCGCTCCCATATCTCATGCAATGGTTCCGTTGGCATTTGCTTAAAGGCTAGAATCTCATCCCGAAGAGCCGCCATATGACTTGGAGAAAACAACTTGGCAATAAATTTGTCCGCCAATTCATCCCATGTGGTGATAGAATGATTTGGTAACCTTTCTAACCAGTCCAACGCTTTGCCCCGAAGAGAAAACGGGAAAAGCCTCAATCTCAACGCATTCTTTGACACGTTTGTTTGTTTGCTGCCCCAGCAAGTATCTACGAACCCCTTCAAGTGCTTGTATGCATTTTGGTCGGAGGCGCCCGTAAAATATCCCCTTTGCTCAAGCAAAATCAACATGACATTTGTGATTTGAAAGTTCCCCGCCCGGATTCGGGGAGGAACGATGGCACTTACGTACCCTTGATTAGGAAGAACTCTTGGAACCGCTCTTGGCGGTGGCGGAGGAGGGTCTGGAATAGGATTGTTGTCATGTACATTAGCATTGGCATTTCGACCTCGCCGTGGCACTTGAGGTACCGGAAGCTCATCTTGCTCAACATCTTCAACCTCCTCCCCCGTCAAGGTATTGCCAAGAGGGTCATTTCCATTTAGATCCATGTGTACCTGATAGATCAACACAAACAAAATTAGTAAAAAGAAGGAAGGAGAAGCAAAACACAAAACTAGCTACACAAATAGTCAACACCGTAAGCTCCCCGACAACGGCGCCAAAAATTGATTAGGTCGCAGCGGACTTAACCTTAGGAAGAGTGGGCGCTAATACTTTTACCCAATAGTGGTATCGGGGTCAATTTCCACAGGGAGCTAGAAAGGGAGTTGGATATTTGTTTAGCCTAGAATTGCGTGTTTGCTTCTAATTGATCTTCTATCATTTTTGGGTTTTTGTGATTATCAACTACAATTTAACAACTACTAATTATAACTAAATTATGCGAAGAGATTTAATCTAGATTGTATGCAAGATAGAGAAAGGCACTAAGGTCGTGGCATTTACCTAGGTGGTCAACTAACGGGTAGAGATTCCTAATACGAGAATGATGATTATGGGGCTTATGATGTAACCATTGCACGATAGCACTCACTCTCACACCTCTCGGTAGAAAGAGTGATTTTGCCCAATTGACTCTCTCGAGACCAATTGGATAGGCTAACAAACCAAGCAACTTAGGGTTCAAGTTGGGTAATCACTTTCTTGAGGTCTTACCCGTTAATTGGGACTACCATTCTCATGGGTCCATCCCAATTCCTTGTTGGGTTAACTTTGGAATCATAGACACTCTTTCTCAAGAACAGTCAAGACTCACTAAGCTAGACTTAGTGTTTGCAACCACCAAATCCTAATTAAAACATAAAATCAACCCAAATATCAAACACCTAACA
>NW_017695049.1:0-3748 GCF_001879085.1 Nicotiana attenuata
TAGCTCGCATTAGCAGGCGCATCATGACTCCAAGGGTGGGAAATCTGGGTCGTGACAGGTTGGTATCAGAGCTCTAGGTTACATGGGTCTCACAATCCACAGACAGGCTTAGTAGAGTCTGAGGGATCGGTACGGAGACGTCTGTATTTATCCCCAGAGGCTACAGAGTTAGGAAAAGTTTCTCTTCTATTCTTCCCTGTCGTGCGATTTTGTTCTCTCACCGCTAAGTTGAAACCTCTTTTCTTGTTCTTTCGTGAATGGCGAGGTCACGTACTGCTTCTTCAGGCGAACTGTAGCTCAGATCGGTGATAGATCAGCTACGTCTTCGGAGGCTTTGTGGAGGTTGGATAAGTTTCACCAAGCTCTTCACTACTAATTTCAGCAGTGCATCTTTTGAGGATCCCCAAGACTATTAAGGCAGCTGTCATAAGGTTCTCAGGAACATAGGGATCGTGGAGACAAATGGGGTCGATTTTGTTACTTTTTACTTGTCTGGATCCGCCAAGACCTGTTGGAGAGATTATTGATTGGCTATACCAGTTAGATCATCGACTTTGACTTGAGAACAGTTCATGCAGCTATTTCTGGAGAAGTTTCTCCACATCGCTCAAAGAGAGTATTAGAGGTGGAGGTGGAGATGCTAGAGGTGGAGGTGCAGGCATTGTTCTGGTTTGTGGTAGAGAAGCTTCGGTTTTATTTTGTGTCGTATTTGTTCATGCCTAGTGATTCTTTGAGTGCCCCTGTTTATGTGTCTACGCCGGTGGGTGATTCTATTATGGTGGATCGCGTCCATTGTTCATGTATAGTGGTTATTGGAGGTCTTGAGACTCGTGTAGATTTGTTGCTTTTAGACATGGTTGACTTCGATGTTATATTGGGAATGGACTGGTTATCACCTTACCACGCTATCTTAGACTGTCATGCCAAGACTGTAACCTTAGCTTTACTGGGTATGCCTCATTTAGAGTGGAGAGGGACTCCTGGTCATTCTACCCGCAGTGTTATCTCTTATGTGAAGGCTCGGCGTATGGTCGAGAAGGGGTGCTTGGCCTATTTAGCCTATGTTCATGATTCTAGTGCTGAGGTTCCCTCTATTGATTCTGTGCCCGTTGTTTGTGAGTTTCCTGAGGTTTTCCCTTCAGACCTGCCAGGTATGCCACCCGATAGGGACATTGACTTTTGCATTGATTTGGCTCCGGGCACTCAGCCCATTTCTATTCCGCCGTATCGTATGGCCCTGCCTTAGTTGAAAGAGTTAAAGGAACAGTTGCAAGATTTGCTTGAGAAGGGTTTCATTAGACCCAGTGTTTCGCCTTGGGGTGCGCCGGTGTTGTTTGTCAAGAAGAAGGATGGGTCAATGAGAATGTGTATTGATTACCGGCAATTGAACAAGGTAACAATCAAGAATAAGTATCCGCTGCCGAGGATTGATGATTTGTTCGATCAGCTTCAGGGTGCCAAGGTATTTTCAAAGATTGACTTGCGATCTGGCTACCATCAGTTGAGGATTAGGGCATCCGATGTCCCTAAGAAGCTTTCCGCACTCGGTACGGGCATTATGAGTTCTTGGTTATGTTATTTGGGTTGACAAATGCCCCAGCAGCTTTTATGGATTTAATGAACCGAGTGTTCAGGCCTTATTTGGATTCGTTCGTGATAGTCTTCATTGATGATATATTGATATATTCCCGCAGCCAGGAGGAGCACGAGCAGCACCTTAGAGTGGTTCTTCAGACTCTGAGGGATAGTCAGTTATATGCAAAGTTCTCCAAGTGTGAGTTCTGGTTGAGTTCAGTTGCATTTCTGGGTCACGTGGTATCAGCAGAGGGTATTCAGGTTGATCCGAAGAAGATTGAGGCAGTCAAGAACTGGCCTAGACCAGCATCAGCTATAGAGATTCGGAGTTTCTTGGGATTGGCAGGCTACTATCGTCGGTTCGTGGAGGGATTTTCATCTATTGCAGCCCAGATGACCAGATTGACCCAGAAGGGTGCCCAGTTCAGGTGGTCGGATGAGTGTGAGGCGAGCTTTCAGAAGCTCAAGACAGCTCTAACTACGTCACCGGTGTTGGTTTTGCCCACAGGTTTAGGGCCTTATACAGTTTATTGTGATGCTTCTCGTATTGGGCTTGATGCAGTGTTGATGCAGGATGGCAAGGTCATTGCCTATGCTTCGCGGGAGTTGAAGATTCATGAGAAGAACTATTCAGTTCATGATTTAGAGTTGGCCGCCATAGGTCACGCATTGAAGATTTGGAGGCACTATCTGTATGGCGTGGCATGTGAGGTGTTCACGGACCACAAGAGTCTTCAGTATTTGTTCAAGCAAAAAGAGTTGAATTTGAGGTACAGGAGGTGGTTGGAGTTGTTGAAAGATTATGATATCACCATTTTATATCATCCGGGAAAAGCCAATATAGTGGCCGATGCTTTGAGTAGGAAGTCAGCCAGTATGGGCAGTCTTGCTTATATTCCGGTCGGTGAGAGACCACTTGCTTTGGATGTTCAGGCTTTAGCCAATCAGTTGGTGAGGCTGGATGTTTCTGAGCCCAGTCTTGTGTTAGCTTGCACGGTCACTCGTTCTTCATTGTTGGAGCGTATCCGTGATCGGCAGTATGATGATCCCCATTTGTGTGTCCTTAGAGATACGGTGCAACGCGGAGGTGCCAGGAAGGTTACCTTAGATGATGACGGAGTTTTGAGATTGCAGGGTCGAGTTTGTGTGCCTAATGTGGATGGGCTCCGAGAGTTGATTTTGGAGGAGGCCCATAGTTCCCGGTACTCTATTCATCCGGGTGCCACGAATATGTATCAGGATTTGCGGCAACATTACTGGTGGCGTAGAATGAAGAAGGATATCGTTGCATATGTGACTCGGTGTTTGAATTGTCAGCAGGTTAAGTATGAGCATCAGAGGCCTGGTGGTTTATTTCAGAGGATTGAGCTTCCCGAGTGGAAGTGGGAGCGGATCACTATGGACATCGTTACTGGACTCCCGCAGACTCGGAAGAAGTTCGACGCAGTATGGGTCATTGTTGATAGGCTGACCAAGTCAGCACATTTCCTTCCTGTGGCAGTCTCCTATTCTTCTGAGAGGTTGGCTGAGATCTATATTCAGGAGATTGTTCGCCTTCATGGTGTGCCCGTATCTATCATTTTCGACCGGGGTACGCAGTTTACCTTACATTTCTGGAGAGCAGTTCAACAAGAGTTGGGCACACGAGTTGAGTTGAGCAAAGCATTTCATCCCCAGACGGACGGGCAGTCTGAGCGAACTATTCAGATTTTGGAGGATATGCTCCGAGCTTGTGTTATTGACTTTGGAGGCTCGTGGGATCAGTTTTTGCTTTTAGCGGAGTTTGCCGACAACAACAGCTACCAGTCGAGTATCCAGATGGCTCCTTATGAGGCTTTATATGGTAGGCGGTGTCGGTCTCTAGTTGGATGGTTTGAGACGGGAGAGGCTCGGTTGTTGGGTACGGATCTGGTTTAGGAGGCCTTGGACAAGGTCAGGATTATTCAGGATAGGCTTCGTACAGCTCAATCCAGGCAGAAGAGTTATGCAGACCGCAAGGTTCGAGATGTGGCTTTTATGGTCGGTGTGCGGGTATTGCTCCGAGTGTCGCCTATGAAGGGCGTGATGAGATTTGGGAAGAAGGGCAAGCTTAGCCCTAGATTCATTGGTCCGTTTGAGATTCTTGATAGAGTGGGAGGGGTGGCTTATAGACTTGCATTGCCGCCGAGCTTAT
>NW_017695050.1:0-3748 GCF_001879085.1 Nicotiana attenuata
CATCAGACCTCATTTCCAATCATTTTTTCCACATTGTGTTTAGAGAGTGATATACTAATCGAGTCATCTGAGCCTATGAGGGAGTCAAAGAGTGAGGATGAGAGTGCCTATATTCTTGAATTTGTTGTGCCAAAAAGCAAGAATTACATTCCTCATCTAAAGGCCAAGAAGTGCAGAGTAAAAAAATTATTACTTGGCATGGTTATCATTGTAGCCCCACCACTGGAGCATAGCCGCAGACTGGATGCCAAATTAGGGGCTCAATTGATAAGTTCGAGGTGGAGGCAAAAAGTGGTTCACGTCGTGCCGCAACGTTAAATTAAGCGCTTGTTAGGAGGCAACCCAGCTGTACTGCTTTTCTTTTTATTATTTATTTATTATTTTTGTAGTGTTTTGATTTTGTAGGATTTTGGGCATAGGGAGCAAAGCCATTGGAAGAGTGCAAAGCCTTGTTAGATGGTGAGAACTAAGTGTAGGGTGCCCACACAAAAGACCATGCATGGGGGAAGTCTGAGTACCTTGTGAGCCACTATTGCTTCGGCCTTTGGCTTTTTAGGGAGTTTCTTGTCCACCCTCATTATTATTTTGATTTATTTGTGCATTGGGGACACTGCACTCTTTTAAGTGTGGGATGGGAGAATTTCTTTATACATTTAGTAGTAGTATGTTAGAAAATGTTAACTTCTTATTTTGATTTTAGCTTCTTATTTTTGTTTTTGTAGTTGTGTAGTATTTTAGTAGCTTAATTTTTTTTTTTGAATGTGAAAAAAATTGAAAAAGGTAGAAAAATTAGACTTTTCCCGACGATGGATCTCTTAGACAGTTTTGTTGAGGGATTAAAGTCTAAACAAAAATCCAAAAATATGTTTTTTATCTTTCTTTAGGTAGTAATAATCCCCCGTGGTTTTTCTTTGTGCCTCGGTTCTTTTCCATGGGATGTAGTTTGAACCGGGTAGTTTTTTTTTTTTCTTTTAGAGTAGATTAGGAATTTAGAGAATAAAAGGGGGAAGAATGATGAACCTAGGCGCCTTGACTTCTTTGATAGTAGCATATTTAGGCTTTGCATGTGTAGTATCTTCCCTATGATTTCAAATTGATCATGATGCCTCGCTTACTTGGATAACATGTTTTGAGACACCTATGTCTCATTTTCTTGACTTGTGTGTGCTTAATGCTTAATATCTTGTGGCTCCGTGAATACTTGTATTGTTTGAGAGTCGGAATGAGATCGTCCTTAGTAAGTCATGTGCCATGTGTGGTGAGGTTTTTGTGTAATCTATGTATTATACTTGTGTCTAGAACTTGCCCGGTATGTGAGTTGAAGCAAAATTTAAGGTGATGCTCGGTTTAAAAAATAATTTTAGGCTTTCTTTGATCTTTTGAGCTTAAATGTTTATCACAAATAAACTTTATCCCTAGTTAACCCTTTTGAGCCTATAGATTTTTATTTGACACCCACATTACAAGCCTATACCCTTTTTGTTCTTAATTGACATTGTTTTGATCGTTTTACCTCTTAATGCACTTTAATTGCGAGATAAGCGCTAAAAGAAGTAAGAAGGGACTAAGCGTGGGGTGACTTTGGAGTGGAACCAATGAAAGGAGGAAATGTGCACTTGTATTATAAAAAAAAATACACCACTAGTGAGAAGTGTTGAAAGAAAGAAAAATCTAAAAAAAGAAAAAAATAAGAGAGTAAATTGGCATCTTGTGATTGCTAGTGGGGTATAAACTAAAGTAGTGCTTAAAGAAAAAGGGAACCTTGTTGGGAGTGATTTAGGTTGTAAATAAAATTGGGATTGAAGAATTTGCGCTTAAAGGTTATCATATGATGTGTTAAAGTGCTTAAGAGGTTGAGTCACTATTCCTAAATATATCCTACACATCTCTTAGCCCACATTACAACCATGAAAAAGTCCTAATTGATTTTAGATCGAGTGAGCCTATATTAGTAGAGATTTACATTAAGGGCAAGCCTATGGTACCAAGTACATGCATATGACTTCTTTGTGAGAGTGAGCGGAGTTTCTATGAAATATAAGTCCTTAAAATATATTTGAGTATTTGATTCGAATGTGTGGGTTCTTCTTATTCTCTTTGCTTTTGTTGTGAGGGCACATGATTTTATGAGGGATAGGTAACATTATTAGACTTCTCTACGATGTTGAGTGTTCAAGCCCGAGTGCATTGTGACATTGAGTCGGGTTTTGAGGCAAGGATTGTTAAGAGCATGATGCTTTTGTTTTGAATATTTTTGAAATATGGCATAAGTTAAAGGGAAGTGTGTGTTGAATGCATATGCTAGATCTTAATTGTTGCTATCAACCATGGTCATAGGTGTGGTGTGCTTTGAAAGATAAGAGCTTTATTTTGTTTCGTCTACTATAGTGATGGTTTGTTCGAGGACGAACAAAGGTTTAAGTGTGGGGTGGTGATGTTGGGCATATTTCTATATGTTTTGATGGTACTTTACCCATGTTTTAACCGCTTTTTGGTACTTTTTGGTGTTAAAAATGCCCAACATGGTTCAATTATTTGTTTATGACTAATGGAGTTGTGTGTGATGATTTAGGGTGTTTGGAGTGCAAAAATATGAAGAAAAGGTGCTCCAACTAGAGGAAAAGAGGTTGGATGCGTCGCATCCAACCTTGGAAAGAAGATACTTGGTGCACCCCTTAGCAGTGAAGTCAGCCCATAGCATCTCCATAGCATCCGCACCTGGGCAAAGCTGACATGGAGGAACAAAAGGTGGATGCGAAGCATCCACCTTAGCATGCGAAGCTGAGAAGCGGAGGACGAGGTGGATGCGAAGTATCCACCCCAGCATCAATCCCTGAAGCTGATTCGGACTAGGATTAGGAGAACTTCGGCCCACGACTTTTGTACGCAATATATTGGCCAAAAACACCCCTTTTAGGTCATCTAACACACTTTTGAAGGGAATTCGACCTAGGGAGAGCACAGAGCCGTTGTGGAGGCCGGGTTTCATCTTTCTTTCACCAAACTTAGTAATTTTTATGTTTTTTTGTATGATTTGTTGTTTTGCTACCATGTCTATGTGGAGCTAAACTTCACGTTCTAGGGTTGTGGTTCTTTCATGACTATTGTTATTCGGATATTGATTTTGATTTCTTAGTTTATCATATTGGTTTATTTATTTAATCCTGCACTTAATTATTTGATTGCTTGATCACCAATTGAATACTATCTACGAATCTTGAATTGAACTCGAAAGTGGGAGTTCTAGATTGCATATAGGATTGAATAGAGCAAGTTCTTGAACTTGGGCATCGGAAAACGGATTCGCGGTTAGGATAGACATATACCTAATTGCCTTGCTTGGTTAATTTACAGGAATTATAAATGCGTTCTTCTTAGTTCTAATTCCATAGACATATAGGAGTTAGGTTAGCTTGAATAGGCGAGTAAGAACTCGACAGATTCTTATGAGCAATATTAACCCTGTTAACCAATAAACTAGATAAATTAGTTAGTCAATTCAATTGAAGAATACAATAGGAATGTTAGATAGCCCATAACCCTAGATCGTTTTCATTACATTGATATCATAAAAATCTGCTCTTTCTCTGTTCAAAGTTCATTATTTGTTTTATTTATTATAATTAGTTTATAATCAAATACTTCTAGTTTTAATTCTTGTTTAGATAGTTAGGATAGGCTAATTTAGTTAATCGTTAATCACAAGTCCTCGTGGGTTCGATATCCGACTTTTAGTCACTTTATTACT
>NW_017695051.1:0-3747 GCF_001879085.1 Nicotiana attenuata
ATGTCCAGCAGCTCAAGCTCAAATCCAAAATACTTTAAAGATCGTCATAAGACAAGGCACAAACTTACCATAGGACAGAATAAGGAAAGGATTTCTCGATATAAGTTTGAAGCACTAGAATCGAAGCAACTGAATTTATATACTGAATAAATCAGCAATCAATCAGTATATCAATCTGAAATTATTTAGAGTAGGCTATCATTCTCTGTATATGTTTTGCTATATTATAGTCCATCTCATGCCAAAGACAAATAATTTGCCTTTTAAGATAAATGAAGGATTCTCTACAACTAAAAATCATTCAATCTCACACTTATCCTTATAGTGACATATAAGTCTCTAATCCACCAGACTACTCCAATCTCATTTCATTGGACAATCAAATGGTGTTTATAGCCCTTATCAAAATCTGAAGTACTAAAAAGTTCCAACACACAGACGTTGCATCTCTACCTTTTAAATTCAAGTGAAGTTGATTGATATAATATTTGGTACATACTGACCTTGATTGTTACTACCCGCAGATGGTCGACTGTTTAGTTGAACAACAGCTTGTTGTGCAGCGGAAGCATCTACAGGTGAACGTGTACTGAACCTTAACATGTTAGGATCAAGTCGCAAATCTAGGTTCAGACGCTTAAGTCGTGCTATGACGTTCATTGTAATATTTTGTTCCATAGCATCCTTTTGTTTGTTCAACTTTTCATGCATTCTTTGTTGCATCCTCTCTTCCATTTCCTCCATTTTTTGCTGCATCCTCTCATCAGAAGATCCAAGATTCCCTTTTTGCCCTTTTAACACAGTCTTGGTAACCCCTCGTCCATACAATCTCACGCGACCTGGATGTTCAGGTCCCATGACTGATGCAAAAGCATCAATTGAATGACTGTCATCTTCACTTTCCTGAGTAGATTGCATTCTATCCATTTCAGCCTACAAACCAAATGCGAGAAAAAAGAGTTTTAAGTAACTAAAGTTGAATCAATAATTAAGAACAAATAAATAAGCATGACAAACTTTAAACTACAAATTTTGTACAATTTTACTAATCGTATTGTCATATGAGCTTTTGTATACGCGGCCAAGTTTTCTTTTTCTTGTTGCCACAAACATGTCCTTACTTGATACAGTATCTGCAGTATCAGAGATTTCCTTCTTTTTTTCCTAGTTACATGAAAACAAGTATAAGAATTTTTCCATATAAAGTTAGCAAGTTCATAATTTTAAAAAAATAAGAAAGATAAAACTTCAAACCTCGCGAATTAGAGCAAAAGGTGTTCTACCAGTTGTGTGTGGATAGTTCAACTTATTTCGATTCACTATATTGGTTTCGGACATTTTCTGCAAATAAACGAGTCAACCAAATAGCAACCAACAGTAATTAGTCTTGCACATTAGATACTGAAACATGTGAAAAGATATGACAACTGTGATGCTATATTACTATGTGACAAATACTAATATTTGCAGAATAACAGATACTAAAAGAGAATGCATACTGCAGAGTCATCTTAAAAAGCAGCTAGCTTATACATTATATAGAATGACCTTCACTTTCTTTTCTTACATTTCGCCTTCTTAATTTGTTGTTATCTAAATGTCTGATATGATGATACAAACTATCCTACAGCTATCGCAATTCTAAACCACATCTTTTGAGAAACTTTTTGGAAGATCTAAGTGAAATTTCCCCTACATGTCGATGTCAGCAGATTTTCTGTTGTTTTAAAGTGCCACTTTAGGCATGATGAAGAAGCTATGCAGCAGTAGTCAAGAGGTGTGTGTTTTGACTTTCTCAACAAGGGAAAATGTGAAAAGGTCCTGATTGCAACTTCAAGCACAGTTTGCAGGAAGAAGGTGGCAGATCAGCGTCTGGTGCAGCAAGCTCTAACAGGTTGATATTTATAGAACTACTACTTGTTTTTTCATGATGACTTTGGTGTGTCACTTTGTGAGCCTTCATTAATACTTCCTATTTCTTTACATGATAAATTTGGCTATTGTGGTGACTTTCACTATTTTTCAGGTCTGAAGAATGTTGGTTTTGTTTGTCAAAGCCGGAATGTTGAGTCACTTTGTGAGCCTTCATTAATGCTTTTTGTTTCAGCTATAGTATCATTCTACTTTCATAAGATATGGTAGCAATTAAACCAATATTTCAGACAAACTTGAATTCTTGTTTTTTTTATGTATCAAGTACCGCAGTTTTCCAAGCATATCAGTGGGCATAAGGTGTTGCAGTAGCATGTACTGACAAAAAAGGTGTTGGGTAGCAGCTCGTACATGACTAGACAAGAGATTCTGGATGTAATTACCCTGTGAGGATCGGAATTTCAATAGTTTAGAAGATCCTTAAAGTGAGATTCCGGAACATCTACTGGCATATTCTCCATTCGAAGCTCATCATTCTCATAGGCTGTGAAGTGGGTTGCCTTCAATTAACTCTTACACTTTCTCCAAGCACTACAAACTGATTCAAAAATCCATTTTTTTGCCTCGTCGGGAATGTCATATTTTTCCTACAAAAATTTTTAGTACAATTGGGTTAGTGTAAGAAATAAGAAATATCATCCATGTTTTTTGGACATTGGCAACTTCATACCTTGATATATTTCCACATATCATCTTTTGTGTCTAGTTTCCTCCAATTAACTACATTAAGAGGACAAAAAGTCCCACTCCTTGCCAATGTGCCGAGGAAGCTACCCAACTCTTTTACAACCTCTTTAGTAGGACCAATGGGTTGATTAAACTCATTTAGAGTGATTATTTTACGCTCCTTTCTAACATGAACTCTTGGCATTTGAGTACGGCCTCTTTTTCTTTTTGGTGAGGAGGGACCTGCAATAGTACAAAACAAAGATAATCATTAGTCACTATTTTTAGTTAAGTTTATGATTAAAATTTATATATATTTGCCTTGTTCCTCAATTTGTTCAGCTACTTCATGAGTGGTAGAATCATCAGATCATTCATGTACTCCCTGTGATGCAGGAGTGATGGAATCCATATTCGCTTGTTGCACTTGTTCATGTACTCCTTGTGTTGCTGAAGAGGTGCAATTCTGTGGCACTTGCTGCACTTGTTCTTGCAATTGAGATCCACCTTCGAATTGTCGTTCTTCATTTGCATTTAACCTTAGAGCTTTCAAGGTTGTTTTTGTTGTCAACAACGAAACCTTTTGGTTTCGCAATGATCAAGGTAATTCACCTTCTGATTGTCGTTCTTCATTTGCATTTGACCTTGTAGCTTGGAAGGTTCTTTTTGTTGTCAATAACGAAACCCTTTGATTTCGCAAAGATGCAAGTGATCCAGCTGGAATGCGGTTGGATATTTTCTTATTTTTGCTTGAGCACCCTTTTTGATTCATGACTATTCAAATATTTTTCAGATTCTGAAAAGCAAACACAATATAGGTTAGCCTTTAAACAAGAAAGAAACATCAAGTCATTCAAGAAAAGAAACATCAAGTCGATGACTATATTTGGGCTAATTCTTAACATAATGCCTGCCAGCAGATAACAAGTAATATTCCCTCTGTAAAGCATGGGGATAAAAACCTTCCCAACCAGGTTCATCTGTGTATCCCATTACTCTTAAATAGTGAACTAGATAAACTGGCCAAGTCATTGTATCAAGCAAGCTCCAATCGATGTTCCTAACAGCAAGCAGCATAAGTTAACAGACCTTTCATCGGTGAGTGTCCAAAAATGCACCTAATATGAATAATTGAAGAAGTATAAGCCT
>NW_017695052.1:0-3746 GCF_001879085.1 Nicotiana attenuata
GCCACATTGCAACGATCTTCCAGTGAGCCACTGTTTCAAACTCACGACAGCTAGTACTACCTTCCTGAGCCTACCTTTAAAGCTCCTGAGCCATATTCCTACACCCCTCACTTTGAGCTCCCGGTGGAAACTAACAAGCCGCTTATGAATCTGGAACAGGAAGAGATGTTTCGAAAAGTAAAAAGCCTAGAGCAATCCTTCAGGAACATGCAAGGATTGGGTGGCCAAGTCAGTGTGGCCTACAAGGATTTGTGCTTGTTTCCCGATGTCCAGTTACCAGCAGGATTCAAGCTACCCAAGTTTGACTTATATGATGGACATGGTGATCCGGTAGTCCATTTAAGGGGATTCTGCAGCAAAAGAGAGGAGCTGGGGGAAGGGATGAATTATTGATGGCGTACTTTAGTCAAAGTCTCAGTGGAGCAGCCTTGGAATGGTACACGCGACAGGATCATGCCCGATGGTACACGTGGGATGATTTGGCCCAAGCGTTTGCGGGCCATTTTCAGTACAATCTTGAAATCGTCCCGGACTGTCTGTCACTGACTAAAATTGAGAAGAAGCCCGGGGAAAGCTTCAGGGAGTACGGTTTTCGGTGGAGAGAACAGGCGGCAAGAGTTGATCCTCCAATGAAAGAAAGCGAGATGGTTGATTACTTCTTACAGGCTTTGGAGCCCACCTACTATGGTCACTTGGTGTCAGCAGTAGGAAAATCTTTCAACGAAGTAGTGAAAATGGGAAGTATGGTGGAGGAGGGGCTTAAGTCCAACAAAATCATGAGCTATTCTGCAATAAAGGCAACTACCCAGGCTATCCAGAGCGGCACTGGAGGGGTAGTGAAAAAGAAAGAAGATGTGGCAGTAGTTGAATCAAGAGCTTGGTCTAGGGGCCCATCACCATATTACAACCAACCTCGAATCCATCCCCAAACCTACCCCCACACTCCATATAGCCCACCACAACACTATCCCCACTTCTCTATCCATCATGCCCAAACATACCCCCAACATCCTACCCATGCGCAATGGTGCGCACCCACCCCACAAAATGCTTACCCAACTCAAAACACCTACCCACCCCCAAGAGCCTACAAGAATCCCCCTGGAGCAGGTTTGCGGGCCAGCCAAAATTTCAAGCAAGAGAGGGCACGGAAGCAAGAAACTTTCGCCCCCTTGGGAGAGTCATATGCAAACTTGTTTAAGAAACTAAAGCATTATAACCTGATTGCACCGATTCTTCTGAATCATGTGGACAAGCGTGCAAGAAGCTTTGACCCTTCTAAAAGGTGTGGATACCATTCCAATGCCCTGGGGCACGATGTCGAAAGTTGTCGGGATTTGAAAAGAGAGATAGAAAGAATGATTCAGGAAGGGATAATTGCGGTCCAGGACAGTGCCACTCAGAACATTGCATAGAAGCCTTTACCTGCACATGATGACGCACATGTTGTGGGGAAGATCCATGGTGACAGGGAGTATGAGAACCCTCTCGAAAACTTGTTGAATGAAGTCAATAATATTGAAATTGGTAAAGGTTCCAGCAACATTGATGTGAAACGCAGTGATTAAGATGTCATGCTTGGTAATTGGGAAGACGCTCCATTTCTTGGTCAGCCGGAGTGGAGTTTTGGTGGTTTATTTTGTTGTCATTTCTGTTGTCCGGGTTATTTCAGGGTTGTAATCCGGATATTGTCTTGTGACTCAAATCCTTCTATCTTTTCACTTTGCCGTGTTTGTTTAGACGTAATAGCTTGTTTAGTGCTGTCTAGGTTTGTTTGCTTGTTCTGTTGTTTAAACCTTTTTCACCGTCAGTCTAATGCAATTCTCTGTTTCCTGCCATTTCTAGTCCTTTTGTTTAGTTTTCTTCTCCTTTTACAATTCTTTTCATGCTGGTTCTGGTGACATGACATGCACGCATAATTCTCAGCCTGGTTTTTAAAATTCAGTTTAGTAATGAAGCAATGAAACAATGTTGAAGATGTAAGGACATTCGAGGAAAATAAGTAAGGGCATTTTGAGATCACTTCAAGCCCAAGTTGTGTGAAACTGAGGCAGACGGAACATAAAGAAATACTGTTGAAATGCATCATGCCACATCGGTTTGAAACCAAAGGCAAGTTTGCCCCAAGTCTACAAGGGCCGTTCGTGGTACCGAGATTGTTGTCCAATGGTGCTGGGTAATTGACAAATGTAGAAGGCAAATGTGTGGATATGGTTATTAATTCTGGCGCAATCAAAAGATGTTACGTATGTTTTCCTCAGTTTGTTTAATTGTGTAGTTTGTACTTGGCATGTTTTGGAGATTGGAATGACGAAGGCATTTTGTTCTGCTATCCAAACACTTTATCCTTTGTTACCCCTTTGAGCCTCGGTTATTTTCTTGCATACCCCTCTTTCGGAATCAATGACAGAATTCGTGAACACAAGCATGGAAAGTAAGTGAAGGAAAAGAGAAGGAAAACAATGAAAAAATAGAAAAGAAAAGAAAAGAAAAGAAAAAGAAAAGAAAAGAAAAAGAGAAGGAAAAGAAAAAGAGAAGGAAAAGAAAAGAAGTGAAAAGAAAAAAGGAAAGTGGAAGACAGGAAAGATCGCAACCACAAATGTAATTTTATGACATGAACTACGTTTGACTTGATTCCGAAAGGATACATAGGCAGCCTCTCTCTGAGGTTCAGTCACACCAAATAAAAATCCAAAAGTCCCCAAGAAAGAAACTGGGGCAGAAGTTGTGGTTGTTGTGAGAAATTTGTTTCCGAAAGTTGTAATTTTGAGCCCATGTTGAATTGTTTTGAGCCTTTGATACCCTTTCTTCCTAACCCTGTTCAAAAGCCTGCATTACGGTCCAAAGAAAGACCTTCTGATCAATCTTTGAGAGATTCCGAGTCAAGCGAGTAGAGGTGAACCATATCAGGGGCAACACTCCGGTCCAAACAAGGGAAATGAAGAATGAGAGAGTCTTGATGATAAATGCCCTCACGGGTGCCGCAAGGCGATGAAAGCTGAGAGAAAACAAAATGAGAGGGTCTTATTGGTGAAAACCTTCACAGGCACCATAAGGCGATAGTGAGGTGAGAGAAAGACCAAAATGAGAGAGGCTTGATGGTGAAAACCCTTCAGGCACTACAAGTCGAATAAGGATTGTGGATCAGATCGGATAAGCGGAGCATTGAAGCCCAGTTTCACGGTGAAAAGGTACAACAAGAGCTGAACGTCAGATTTACTTAACAGAATAGGCTGCAGGTGCATGTCAAAGGTCATCAGAGTCGGTATCCACATCCGATAGGTTTCTACTTTGTAGTTTTCTTGTTAGGAATCATCTCTTTCCATTATCCTTTACTCTGTTCCTTTTGTCTTGTTTACGCCCTCTTCCTGAGTCTGTTTGGTCATAACAAGTGGGAAATGACTTCAAAATCTGCCACCAGCTTTCCAATTGAACAAAACAGGATCTGGCCAGCATATCAAATCGTCATAAGTCAGGAAAAAGCAGCAGGCACACTGAGTTGGCAACAATCTACATGCTTTGGGATCCTTGTGAAATGCAAGGGCTTGGTATTTGTCAATTCATGAACAATGCAACAAATGAAGGGTTTAGGGTGAACGGATCAAAGGTATTTTCGGTAAAACACGAAAGGTTTGGTACATATTAGATAGAGGGTGTTTGGTGAACGGATCAAAGGTATTTTCTGCATTAAGGGTAACAAAGAAAGTGGTTAGCAAGGTCTCCAAGTGAGAATCAGTTATCAAGGC
>NW_017695053.1:0-3745 GCF_001879085.1 Nicotiana attenuata
GGTGTTAGGCACCCCTCAAGATCTACTAGTGTGGTTCCCGGCCATGCTACAATTGTGACTTTAAATACAAACAACAAGTAATCAAGCAAGCATTGTAATACTAGGTAACTTTCACATAACGGTTGCAAATAAAAGAAGTACAAGAGGTTTAAAGAGTGCTGAAATTTGGAAGAAGGTAATTTTATAATTAAAGAAAGATACACAAGTAAAGGAGAAGGGGTCAAATAACTGATGCAAATAATTCAAAAAAAAAGTGAAAGAGGCGGAAGTTTGGGGAGAAACAGTACTGAAAATCAGACAATTAAAAGAGAGATTTTGCATAATAAGTACAAGTGATTGAAGTAAAAGAAGATGTTAAAGAAACTGAAAACTAAACAGCTTTAAAATTCTGGAAAAAAGGAAGTAAACAAGTAAAGAGGGAGGGGGGTCCTAGGTTTATAAACAACACGGATCACCCACACAACACCCGGTAACCATTTATACATGTGGTGTTATCGCGTGGTCATCATATCCATGTCTACCCTTACCCACCCCGTTAAGGTATTAAATCGCGGAATGGTCTCTTTACTTATTGCATCATGCTATTACCCGTCCCTATCCTATCAGCCCCGGAGGTATTAGCGACTACTAGTCCTAAAGGGGAGGGAAAATTGGCTTTTAGAGTTTAAAAAGGACAAAAGTCTAAGGCGACATTCAAAACATACATGACAAGTATGGGGAAGCACATAACAGACAAGGCTCAAACAAACCTCCTTAAAACATAAAGAACATATGGTTTTAGCATGTCTTTCAGATACTGATTAGGTCTTTAATTATACTTAAACGTTAAGGCGTGGCTGATTTATCACATATTTTTAGATAAGAAGTTCAAATTAGGCCTGCCTGCTGGTTGTAATTATTAAAGAATGGTGTAGTTAATTAATTACCTAATGGCTTGCCTAGGTGAGACCTATGGGCTTGATATCTAGCAACGCGAAGTATACTGATTTTAAAGAAAGCAAACATACACTCTGTAGATGTTGAGTATCAAAATTGTTCATTTTAGGCTTGATTCAAATTCAGTTGATTACCCTTATAGACATGCTTTCTGGGCGTGATTGATTTTAAAACGTTTATGGAAATGCGAGAGTCCTATAGGCATGGTATCTATAATGCGATTTTGTTATTTTAAACCTATAAACCGTTTGCCTAACGATAGATGCAAAATGCAGAATTTAAAAGATCCTATAGGCAGGTTATCTATACGATGCAAGAATGCAGAAGCCTAAAGTCATGGTATCTATATGAGTGCAGAACCTCAAAGGCATGGTATCTATATATGCATAAGTGCAAAACAATAAGCAGGATTTCTATATGAAATGCATAAGTGCAGAACTATAGACAGGATTTCTATATGACATGCATAAGTGCAGAACTATAAGCAGGATTTCTATATGAAATGCATAAGTGCAGAACTATAGACAGGATTTCTTTATGACATGCATAAGTGAAGAACTATAAGCAGAATTTCTATATGATATGCATAGATGAAAAGCAGGATGAGATTGCAGGAATAAACACCTAAGAACATGATGTCTACCCACATGCATACATGAGTGACCCTCCCCTTTTCACTATATGCCCCCATAAGTTATTACAAATTATTACAACCCAGAATGAATAAAGGAAAGTAAAATTACATCAGAAATTAAAGTACAACCAAGGAGAGCCTAATTTAGACTCCAAGTCTGAAACATGAAATAAACCAACTCCAAAGATCTGATTTCCAAAGCCTTTCTCATTTTTGGGTGTGTCAGAGTTCCCAAGAGCTTCATGAACTCCGGGCAGTGCTTACACCCAAATAAATTGCAGAATTGAATCAAAGGGCAGTGTGGAATGGCCAGCCCTCAGATGTCCGAGTTCAGAGGGAACTCAAGGTCCCAAAGCAAGGCTCATAAGAGGGGGGCAGAACATAGAAACTAGGAATGAGTGTAAGTGCAATAGAGGGGATTCTGGGAAGGCCATGGCAGGCTGGTAGTCATACCCAGCAATTAGGAGTGATGGCACACCCCTGACTAGCCTGTTAGCCACATATGCTTTGGAGTTAGGATCCATTAAGGATCAGGTTCAAACATGAGCAGCAATTTGGATACTGCCATGCCTGAACCTTAACTCAAACACATAGAGGGAATAGGGGTATAGGGATTCACAGCAGAAAAAAGGTGCAAAGAGAATAATATACAGATTAATCAATGAGCATGGACAGTAAAAGTAAACAGGATTGCAGAAGCTATAAAGAAACACATTGGTGTGATGGCTGAAACTAAATTAGGACATACCAATTTCAAAAATAAGAGAAGAAAAAGTAGTAAAGCCCAAATTGCAAGCAAACAGCCAGAAGAAACTCAGATGAGAATGTGAAAGTATTGAAATTGAGAGTGTGAGTTGAGTAGCGCAAGCTGAAGGTGTGTAAAAGTATTGAATTCAAAGTTGTCTTAAAGAGTATTCAATCGTGTGTCTTGAAAGTGCAGAAGGGTAGTCCCCTTTTATAGTGTAGAAGGCAAGTAAGAAAAGGTAAGAAAAATAGTTTTACAATCAATAACATAAAGTCTCCCTTTAGTTAAGGGATTCTGATTTCAAACGGGTAGAAGATAGTTAAGGAAAGAATTTGACTGAAATCTTCTCCAAAGTAACACAAAGAGGGTAAATACATAGGAGTTTATTTAAGGAAAAAAGTCCAGTGGTACATGGTTTGTGAAAATAAGAAAAGGGAATCAATCGAACAGTCAGTAAAATCAAAATCGCAGGCTTTGTTCGAATGAACCAAGTCAGGAAAAGAGAGGAAAGGGTTTTACTTAAGGAAAATCAATAACAATCAATCAAACCTTACTAAAAGGAATTCGGAATCAATCATAATTGGCAAAACCTTTTTGAAAGAAGAATTTCTCATATATATGGCACACAAATATCAAACAAGAAGGAGTTGTCATGCTGATTGGAAAAGACTATCATAGAAACAGTCATAAAAAAGGTTCAGGTCCAATTTATAGACTCAGAATAAGTCTGAGGGTTCAGGGTTTCAAAGTAGAACCCCAGTCCAAACACAAAATCGAACTTGCCAAAGAAACCCCTAAATTCTAGGGTTTTCACTCGAATCAGGCACAGAGATGAGAAGGCAAGCCATTGAAACAGACTCATAGGTCTCTTTCAGAGACTCATAAGAGACCAACAAACATGATAGCAGGTTTGAAAGCATAAAGAACATGTTTGAGAAAAGCTTCGGAATTTAATCAAGTTCAGCAGAGAGAAGAAGTGATGTAAACTTAAGAAACAATAAAGGAAGCATGCTTAGAACTCAAACAAAGTCAGGTAAAACAAACAAAATTTAAGAACTCAGTAGGAAACACGTACAATAGAAAAATACTGAAAATATAGCAAAGAACAGATAGAAGAACATAACAAAGATTAACATGCGAGCCTAGTCTAAAGGCACAGTAGAATACAAAGATATAGAAGAATCGTGTATAGTAGGAAGAGAACAGAAGAACAACACATGCGTGGTAGAGAAGGAAAACGCACGAGCATAATATAGACAAACACATATAAAGAAAAGAATCAGAAAGATGTTTTGAAAACCTTTCAGAAACCCTAAATCGAAGAGAAACAATTTTGAAAGAAAAGATTGGGGAAAACACTTAAAAAATCCAGTAGAACACAAATATATCACAGATCTAAGAAAACAAACAAAGAAAAACCTCGAATAGGT
>NW_017695054.1:0-3745 GCF_001879085.1 Nicotiana attenuata
CATACAGACGTGTGGAAGGAATTTCAAGAGTTATATCTCAAGCTGAATCAAGTACGCACGATAAGAATTCCAAGAATGGGAAGTTTTTCTAAAGGTTCTGCATCCTCTCGAGGATAAATACAGACGTCTCCATACCGATCCGCGAGACTCTACTAAACCTGCTCATGACTTGTGAGACCTAGTAACCTAGGCTCTGATACCAACTTGTCACGACCCAATTCCCATACCCGGTCGTGATGGCGCCTCTCGTGAAGACAAGGCCAGCCAACTAACCCTAATCCTTTCACTAACAATTATTAAACATAAATGAATAGAAGATACAACTTAATGGCATTAGAAACTGTTAATTACTACCCGACCGGGGTGTCACAAGTCACGAGCATCTAAGGAACCTTACACAACTACAGGCCAATAATATATACAAGTAAAATTTCTGGAAAACAAAAGACAACATCCGGTGCCGCGAACGCTGGCGGTCACCTTGCTCAGCTACAATAACAATACCTTCAATCCGCTAATAACCCGCTACCGGGTGAACGATACCTGCAACTGCACGCGAGGTGCAGGGAGTAAAGTGAGTACTTCCAACTCAGTGGTAATAAGAGTAAATAATAACTGAGAGGCAAGAAATCACGTAAGAGCACTCCATCATGCTATATAGGACAGTACAACCCTTTTTAGAAAACAGTAAGACCGTGAAAAAAAAATCCTTTAGAAAATATCTGGCTCAGTTTAAAAACCTCTTTTGAAAATATCCTTTTACAACAGTCAAGCAAATGAATACGTATTCAGATAATGCAAGTCCGCACATAAGTCAGCCCCTCAGGCACAGCACTCCACTAATAATTAACACCAGGGCGTCTGGTAAACAGTGCAAGAAGTAGCATGGATGCCAATGATATGAGAGTGCTGAATGTCATGACACGTAGTACAAATAGGAACCAATGCATGAATGCAATGCAATGCACATGACCGCTGCGGCGTACAGCCCGATCCATTTGGGTACCCGCGTTCATTGTGGGGGTTCAGACTACGGAGGGGCTCCTACAGCCCAAGCGCAATATCATCATAGCATCGCTGCGGCATGCAGCCCGATCCATCCTCAGTCCAGAACATGTAAATGAGCCACTCGGGCAATGTCAAGTAATAGCTTTTAACTCAAAACATCAAAAAAATGCAATTTAAGTCTTTAAACTTTAACAATATGACTGCACATTTCAAAACAGGGTTTAACTCAGGACTGAAATCATTTAATATGCTAAGTGTCATGAAAACAGTGATAATAATCCCTAAAGGATTCAAATAATCGGCACGAAGCCCAGAGCATGGCAATCAACCTAAATCACGATAGCATCAAGTAGGTTTCAGTCAATTACGCAGTAAAATCAACAACCGGGACGGACCAAGTCGCAATCCCCAACGGTGCTCTACCCCACGCTCATACCTGGCATGCAAGTCACCACAATACAGCACTATGATGTGCAAAACCAGGGTTTCAGACCCTCAAGATATCATTTACAAGTATTACTCACCTCGAACCGGTGAAATCCCTAGCTCGCGACGCCTTTGCCCCTCTAATCGGCCTCCACGCGCATTGAATCTAACCAAAATCAGAGCGAATACATCACAATATGCTAAGGGAACATTACCCAATCGAAAACAATCGAGAAATAGCAGAAATCTCGAAACTAGCAAAACCCGAGCACTGGGCCCACTTCTCGAAAAATTACAAAACTCACATTACCGGATTCCTCGTCTCGCCATGAGTTCATACATACAAAGAACTCCCAAATCCGAGCTCAAATGACCTATCAAATCCCAATATAAAATATCAAAACTCAAGCCCTAGCTTTACCCCTTTTTGAAGAATTTCAACCAATTTCCATGTTAAATCTATCAAAGTTCCATGTATTTAGGCCAAGGGACTTACCTCCAATCACACCTAGTCGAAATCCCCCTTCAATTCCGTCCAATAGCTCCCAAGCTCGCTTAAAAATGGTGGAAATAACATAACCCTCGCGGAACAAAATGAATATAAAACTCCTACTGGCTTCAGGGGTTTCCGCTTCTGCGGTCCCCACGCCCGCTTCCACGCAACCGCTTCTGCGGTTTCTGTCCGCTTATGCGGAATTTCATTAAAACTCAAGGGCCGCTTCTGCGACACAAATTTCCGCTTCTGCGGAAGCTCACCTCCTGGCCAAACCCGCTTCTGCGACCGCCTGTCCGCTTCTGCGGACTCGCTTAAGCGAAAAGTGTTCCGCTTCTGCGGAACTGCCCAATTCCACTCCAGACCGCTTTTGCGACCAAGATTGCGCTTCTGCGGAACCGCTTATGCGGTCCATTTCCGCAGAAGCGAACATACCAGATACCAGCAAAATCTGCCATTTCCTCAACTTGAATTTCATCCCGATAGCCCTCCGAAATCACCCCGAGGCCCCCGGGACCTCAACCAAAAGCACCAACATGTCTTAAAACATCATACAAACTTGCTCCAATCATCAAAACACACCTAACAACACTAAAATCATCAATTCACATCGGATTCAAGCCTAAGTTCTTCAAGAATTTCCGAAATGCACTTTCGATCAAAAACCCGACCAAACGATGTCCGAATGACCTAAAAATTTGCACACATATCCAAAATCACTTAGCGAAGCTACAACAACTCTCGAAATTCCATTCCGACCCTCGGATCAAATTCTCACCCATCAACCGGAATTCGCCAAAATACTAACCTCGCCAATTCAAGCCTAATTCTACACCGGGCCTCCAAAATCAATTCCGATCGCACTCCCAAGTCACAAATCATCCCCCGAAGCTAACCGAATCACCAAAAATCACATCCGAGCCTTCTAACTCATAAGTCAACGTCCGGTTGACCTTTCCAACTTAAGCCTTCCTTAAAGAGACTAAGTGTCTCATTTCCTATCCAAACCAATTCAATTCAACTATAACACACTCGTTGCTGATAATGAAACATGAAGAAGCGGTAAATGGGGGAAACGGGGCTGTAATACATGAGATGACAGGTCGGGTCGTCACATCATGACTACATAGAATCAAGGGATTCAGGGGAACCTGGAAGTAGTAAAATTTAGGCATGCTAATGTATAACAGCAGGACATAGGCATAGCAAGGAATAGACAAATTCAGACTTAGCATGTAAATCAGAAGACATGGTGAAGTATTAGAGCAAAGAATCAATTACACATTGAGCAGGAGAAGCATAAGTAGAAGAAAATCACAAAGATAATGAACTGAAACAAAATAAACACATTGGTGTGAGACTTGAAAATTAATTAGGACATACCAGTAAAAGAGCAAAAGCGGGATGCAAAGACAAGGTAGTAACACTATACTAGCCTTGGCTTTCAGCCGGCTAATAATAAGTAGGAGCAGAGAATAGCAATAGAACAAAGAGCAAGAGAGAATGTAGATTTTAAAGTATTCAGTGTGTGTAAGCCAGGAAGACTTGTCGTGTGTGCTATGTAAAAGACTTGGGGTATTTATAGTTAAAAGTAGGTGCTAAAAATAAGGTAAAAAATTACAGAAATATGTCAATTTAAGAACTCGGAATCAATTGATTGAAGAATCAAGGAAGTACCCCATTAATTAAGGGAATCAAAATCAAACGAAAAGATTCAGCACCATACGAGGCAAGTAGAAAAATCAGGGCAGGGTTAAATAAGGAATGAGTCAAGGTTCAGTATGCATATAGTAACCAATTAAGACCAAATTCAGGAAA
>NW_017695055.1:0-3745 GCF_001879085.1 Nicotiana attenuata
ATATTTGATTTCGTGAATAATTTCTGACCTGAATTACACTTTAGTTCCCATTTTTCTACTGATTGGTCAATGATTAGTTCTTAGAATTTCAACTGGATTTCTATTCTGTCTTCGTGTCGTTTGGATTTTGCTTAATCTGATTTGGTTTGAATCTTAACTTTCATTGAGTTGATAATTGGAAGTTGATGCTATCATTTTAATTGTGACCTTAGTTTAAATTTAGCCTTAGGGTTTGAATGATAATTAGGAATTAATTTCAGTAGGATTAGTTAGTTCACTTGTTAGGTAATGTTGGGTTAGTATTTAGTTAATATTGACTCACCATGGTAAGATGAAACTAAGGGGTTGGGTTTAATTGATATGGATCAGTAATTTCAGACTAGTAAAAGGGTAGTTTAGGGAATTCCATTTAGGGAATCTAGCAATAACTGATTTAGAACTCCCTAGAAGTTTCTAGGTGGGGTTCAAAGTGAAAGTTCAAGAAAATTGGTAAGGTAGCTTGAAAAACAAGTCAAAACGTTAGGACTAATGAGTAAATAAAAGAGGGGGAAAAGTGTGAGTGAAATCTAGAAGCTTCCTCCTGAAATTTGCCTATAAAAAGCAGCCCCTTTGCCTTCATTGAGAAGTTTTCCAGCCTCTAAATAATTCCCCCCAAAAAGTGTTCTCCCGGGTTTTACAGATCTGGAAAAATTAAAAAAAAAGTTTCAATCTCTCTGAAAAATTCCCAAAGTTTTGAGAATCTGAAAATTCCCCAAAAAACAGTGTTGATTATAATTTTAGATCAGCTTCAAAGTTTTAGCATCCTACTTCAAATTTCCAGTTTAAATAAGATTCAAAGTGGTTTGGATCTCTTAGTTCTATTCAGTAGTTGAGATTAAAAGCTCCTGGGTCGTTTCAAGCTGAAAGTGGTTGGTTCAGACAAATTTTGAGTCTATTCCTGGTATTTTTCCTTGCTGTTTCCACTGGATTCCAAGCTGAAATAGCCGTTGCTGTCCTTTGCTGTTTGACACTGTGTTTATCCCACACTGCTGCTGACCTCTCCTTGTCTTTGTTGTATTTCAAATTCCAGGTACACATCTTTGAATTCACCTCGATGTAGCTTTGAATTGGAGTTGAAATAAAAAGTGTTCATCAGATCTATGTGCGTGGGATGTTTTCTGTTGTTTGTAGTTAAATAGATGTTTGTAGTTAGTTGGTCAGCTGTTGTATTACATGGACAATAGACACAAAGATTGTATAATTAGGACTGCTTTTAAGTTGATTTGGACTGTTTTGGGACGGACAGTTGGTATTGGACTGTTAATTAGTCTAGGGTAATTGTGTTCAATGAATAGTTTAATTGTCAACAGCATAAATATAGACGTTGATTGTAGATCTTCACTTGTAGTTAATAGTTCAACATTCAAATGGCATGATTGTAAAATCAGATTTTGGACTTGGATTGCATATTCATAATTGTAGAAGCGGTTGCAATAAAGTTTGTACTTAAATGTATTGTTGTTTGCTGGTTTTTCGTTTAAAACTCAAATAGGATAAGTAAAGGTCAGTTCAGGTGTGAAAATGGTTAGAGATCATCAATTTCCTCTTTATCTTGGCATATAAGTCAAGCAAACAAAATATAAAGTTCCTCATGGATTTAACCGATGAGCTATTACTTTTATATGTTAATGATACTACTGTTTTGTTGGTCCATACGCTGATTAGTGGTCTTATGTATTAGATCACCATTTAGTTAACACTAAGAATTCCAATAATAATCAGGTCTTAGTTCATAATATACATAGGAATCGGACTTTGATTTATATTGTTTGGGCCATGACTGGGCCTGACTTTCAGCCCAGCTCCTCAATGGGAAAAGCCCAGCTTATTTCTGATCAAACTGAACTTTACTGAAGTCCAAATTGCCGGGCCGCTTCATGTTACAGGGATTGGGCCGAGTTTTGAGGCCCAATGTGCTGAAGGTCCATTTTACTTGTTTAAATTTTGGACTTAAGGTTTGAGCCTCTTTGAATACTCCTAGTAATAATCGCATAACTAATCAATTAGGTCATTTAGAGACAAAATCAGTAGAAAATTATAGTTTACTCTAGGATGGCCTTTGAATAATAAAATGAGGTGAGCCCCGCCAAACAAAATGCATAAATTGCGGGGCCCTCTTTGAATGTTCATATTAAAATCCTTAGAATTCGGGACGCGCCATTTAGCGAATTTCATGGCCTCCCACAAAGTTAATAATACGTTAGTCGCTTTAGGCGCGCTTCTAATAATTTTACCTTCCTAAGCTCGGGTGCACATTTATGTGACCCAAATCCAAATCTCAACGAAGTCGAAACGTGTCAAAAACCGCGGGTGCATTTATGTGACGTGGTTCATGACGCGTTTTCACGACGTTGCAATTCTCTTTAAAAATAAATAATAAAAGCGGTTTAAATTTAAAAAGCACATAAGTTAAAACATGTATTAAAATCAAATTTTTAGCCAATTATAATAGTTTAAGCGACCGTGCTAGAACCACGGGATCCGGGGGTGCCTAACACCTTCCCTTGGGTCAACAGAATTCCTTATTCAGAATTTCTGGTTCGCAGACTCCAACTGGGAAGTCGAAGTTTTCCTCGATTTGGGATTCAAGTTAAATCGGTGACTTGGGACACCAAAAGCCATCAAGTGGCGACTCTAAAAATAAATAAATAATCCCATTTCGAATAATGTCACTTTAAATTGAAAAACTCCCTTATACACTATCCTTCGGGGTAGGTGTGTAAAAAAGGAGGTGTGACAGCTCTGGCGACTCTGCTGGGGACACGAACCCATAATTTCGATTCAGGCTTCAAGAATTCGAGCTTAGTATAATTGTTATATTTGGCTTTATCTGATTTTTCTACATGTTCCATGCTATATGTGCTAAATGTTTTACCGCCTTGATATTATCTGAATTGTATATATAAAATTGTTACGAAACCCTTCTCTTCTCATCTCCGGGGATGTGCTTACTGGTTGAGACTCTCTATTCTGTTAGTGTCAATACCTTAAAATAAGAAAGAGGTCGGACAAGTTACTAAGCCGGATGGCCGTTTGGTTCCCGGTACGTAGCCCCCTCCTCGACTCGAGTTGTCCGCTCGGGTACACAGTCTAGAACATATACTCAGGTTTGGAACCTAGAATAACTCGACCTCATGTCGGATCCCTAGTAGGACGTTTGTTTGCATCATGTGCATTTGACTTAGGGGACTCAACACAGGGGTTGGGTCCGGCTAGGACAGGTGACCTGAAATGAATTGACCATCCTGATGCATCCTACGTGCTACTTGCGCATTTATTTGCTCGGTTTTGCATGTTGATCGGCTCGACTAAATGAGTAAAATTTGAGAAAAATAAGCAGTGTTTGGACTAAGTGAGGGTGACCACTTGAGAAAAACCAATGCCCAAATAGTACCGAAATGCTGCCAGATTTTTGAAAAAATGAAAAAATATGAATAAGAGAAAAAATATTGGAAAGAAAAAACAAGAAAAACATAGGAAGAAAATTGTTGTTCAAAATAATTTTTGGCACATCTTACCGAACTACGCGAGTCTGATTCTCACCGGATGTGAGATACGTAGGCAAACCTCATCGGTTCCGACCCCAATTTTCAAAAAATCTAAAAATATTTTCTTTTAGTTCTTTCTTTAGAAATCTTTCCTTAGAAAATTCAAAAAAAAAGAAGTTTTCTTAAACTTAAAAATATTTTCTTTCTTTTCTAATAGT
>NW_017695056.1:0-3744 GCF_001879085.1 Nicotiana attenuata
AAAATGATGAAATATAACTAGAAGGGATTAAGAAAACGTTACCCAATGATCTTCACTTCAAAACCCACTCAAAATCGCCCTCTCCCGAGCTCTCAATTGATTTTTCCAACTTTTGAAACTCAACCCTCGAAATTCCCTTTTCTGAACAGGTATTTCCGTTTATGCGGACAAGGGACCGCTTCTGCAGTCCCGCTTCTGCGGAAACCAAGCCGCTTCTGCGGTTTTCACTTAATGGGCCAGGTTCTGCTTCTGCGGTACAAATCTCGCAGGTGCAAACCACATCTGCGGTCAAACCTTCCGCACCTGCGGAAAAGCTGAGGAGTCCAAATTTCGCTTCTGCGATGACCAAGGCCGCTTCTGCGGTTCCCAAGCCGCAGAAGCGAAAAGATACCAGAAGCAGCAGAACTGCTACCTCTCAACTTCCAAAATTCTTCTGTTAACCACTCGAAATCATCCCGAGGGCCCCCGGGACCTCAACCAAAAGCAACAATACCACCTAATACCTTATTCAAACTTGTACCAATCTTAAAAAGACCTAAAACAACACTGGAAACCCGAATTAATCAAAGATTCAAGCCTAAGAACTTCAAATTCCAACAAAACACGCTTTCGATCAAAAACCTACACGAACCTCGTCCGAATGACCTGAAATTTTGCACACACATCCCAAATGACATGACGGAACTACTGTAACTTCCGGAATTCCAATCCGACCCTCGGATCAAAAACTCACTATCGGACCGGAAACTTATAAAATTCAAACTTCGGCATTTCAAGCCTAAATGAGCTATGGACTTTCAAAATACATTCCGAACACGCTCCCAACCCCGAAATCACCTAACGGAGCTAACGGAACCATCGAATTTCCATTCCGAGGTCGTCTTCACACTGTTCCGACTATGAACCACTTTTTAACACTTAAGCTCTCATTTAGGGACTAAGTGTCCCAAAGCTCTCCGAAACTCAACACCGAACGTCCCGACAAACCAAAATAGCAAAAATGAACTTAAGGGAAGCAGTTAATGGGGGATCGGGGCGTAAATTCTTAAGACGACCGGTCGGGTCGTCACATCCTCCTACACTTAAACATTCGTTCGTCCTCGAACGAGCATAGAGGACATACCTGAAGTAGTGAAAAGATGAGGGTAACTGCTGCGCATATCCTGCTCGGTCTCCCAAGTCGCCTCCTCGGCCGACTGACCCCGCCACTGAACCTTCACTGAAGCTATGTTCTTTGACCTCAACTTTCTGATCTGCCTGTCCAAAATAGCCACTGGCTCCTCAACATAGGATAGATCCTTGTCCAACTGGACTGAATTGAAATCCAATACGTGCGACGGATCACCGTGATACCTCCGGAGCATCGAAACATGAAATACCAGATGAACTCCGGTCAGGCTGGGAGGTAAGGCAAGCTCGTAAGCAACCTCCCCAACTCGCCTCAAGATCTCAAAAGGGCCAATAAATCTCGGACTCAACTTTCCTTTCTTCCCAAACCTCATAACGCCTTTCATAGGCGAGACCCGAAGCAGAACCCGCTCACCAACCATATATGAAACATCACGAACCTTCCTGTCCACGTAACTCTTCTGTCTGGACTGGGCGGTACGGAGTCTATCCTGAATCGTCTTAACCTTCTCCAATGCATCCTGTACTAACTTTGTGCCCAATAGCCTGGCCTCACCCGGCTCAAACCAACCCACCGAGGATCTACACCTCCTGCCATATAAAGCCTCATATGGCGCCATCTGAATGCTGGACTGATAACTATTGTTGTAAGCAAACTCCGCCAGTGGCAAGAAATGATCCCAAGATCCTCCAAACTCAATCACGCACGCACGAAGCATATCCTCGAGAATCTGAATAGTGCGCTCGGACTGTCCGTCCGTCTGGGGGTGAAATGCTGTGCTCAATTCCACCCGAGTGCCTAACTCCTGCTGCACGGCTCTCCATAACCGCGATGTAAACTGAGTACCTCTGTCCGAAATGATAGAAACTGGAATACCATGCAGACGGACGATCTCCTGGATATAAATCTCCGCCAACCGCTCCGATGAATAAGTGGTACACACAGGAATAAAATGAGCGGACTTGGTCAGCCGGTCCACAATAACCCAAATGGAATCAAACTTCTTCAAGGTCCGTGGAAGTCCAGACACAAAATCCATGGTGATGCGCTCCCATTTCTACTCCGGAATCTCTATCTGCTGGAGCAACCCACCCGGACGCTGATGCTCATACTTCACCTGCTGGCAGTTGAGGCATCTAGACACATAGCCAACTATATCCTTCTTCATCCACCTCCACCAGTAGTGCTGCCTCAGGTCCTGATACATCTTCGCGGCACCCGGATGGATGGAATACCGCGAACTATGGGCCTCTGCTAGAATCATCTCTCGAAGACCATCAACATTGGGCACACAAATCCGGCCCTGCATCCTCAATACTCCATCATCTCCAATGGTCACATCCCTGGCATCTCCACGCTGAACGTTGTCCATAAGGACAAGTAAATGAGGGTCCTCATACTGCTGCTCCCTGATACGATCAAATAAGGAAGACCGGGAAACCACATAAGCTAGAACCCGACTGGGCTCTGAAATATCCAATCTCATGAACTGGTTGGCTAAGGCCTGAACATCCATCGCCATAGGCCTCTCTGAAGCTGGTAGGTATGCCAAACTCCCCAAACTCTCCGCCCGGCGACTCAAGGCATCCGCCACCACATTGGCCCTGCCCGAGTGATACAGGATAGTGATGTCATAATCCTTCAGTAACTCTAACCACCTCCTCTGGCGCATATTAAGATCATTTTGCTTGAGCAAGTGCTGCAAACTCCGATGGTCAGTATAGATTTCACAAGGCACCCCATACAAATAATGACGCCAGATCTTCAAGGCATGAACAATAGCAGCTAACTCAAGGTCGTGGATAGGGTAATTCTTCTCATGTATCTTCAACTGTCTGGACGCGTAGGCAATCACCCTACCGTCCTGCATAAACACCGCTCCAAGGCCAACTCTCGAGGCATCACAATAGACAATATAAGACCCCGAACCGGTAGGCAACATCAAGATTGGGGCTGTAGTCAAAGCTGTCTTGAGCTTCTGAAAGCTCGCCTCACACGAAACGACGATAGTAACCCGCCAAGCCAAGGAAACTGCGAATCTCTGTAGCTGAGGACGGCCTGGGCCAACTCTGCACGGCCTCTACCTTCCTCGGATCCACTCGAATACCCTCACTAGAAATCACTTGGCCTAAGAATGCCATAGAACTCAGCCAAAACTCACATTTTGAGAACTTTGCATATAACTTTTTCTCCCTCAAGGTCTGTAGCACGGTCCTCAGATGCTGCTCATGATCTTCCCGACTCCGGGAATACACCAGAATATCATCAATAAAAACAATCACGAACGAGTCAAGATATGGCCTGAACACACTGTGCATCAAATGCATGAAAACTACAAGGGCATTGGTCAGCCCAAATGACATGACAAGGAACTCGTAATGGCCATATCGAGTCCTGAAGGCAGTCTTCGGGATATCTGGCTCCCGAATCTTCAACTGATGGTAACCTGAGCGCAAGTCAATCTTAGAAAACACTTGTGCGCCCTGAAGCTGGTCAAATAGATCATCTATACGAGGCAAAGGATAACGGTTCTTCACTGTAACCTTGTTCAACTGGCGGTAGTCAATACACATGCGCATAGAACCATCCTTTTTATTCACAAACAAAACAGGAGC
>NW_017695057.1:0-3744 GCF_001879085.1 Nicotiana attenuata
TGCAAAATGCGACCGCAGACCTGACTCGGCCCTAGATTTCTAAATTTTCACCGACCCTTTAATAAACACCCCAACCATCATTTTGACGACTTACTAAACAAATAAGAGAGAGGAAGAGAGGGTTCTTGAGAGAGAAAGTCACCTTCTTCAAATTAGATTCTTCAAAACTATCTAGGCCAGGAAATTTCAAAAGCAAATGTCTTCATACGCCATTTCTATAGGTAAATCCCTACCCAATTTTCACTGACTTTCAGATGTAATTAAGAGGGGGGGGGGGAGGTCCCATGCATTGATTCTTGATAATAAGGGTTTTAAACACTCATCATGTCTCTTAACACCTAAAATCTGATGAGAGAAATTGGGTAGAAGTAAAGAATTGTACAAAGGAAAAATTGATAACCTAGATGTGTTCGGGTAGTGTTTGTAAATTGTGATTCTAAGAAGAATGTGTCATTTGTACACTAGATTGGCATTGCTAGGCTTTTGGTGAAGTTGGAAGTAGGAATAAAAAAGGGAATTCGGCTCCAGGTATGTATGGCTAACTTGACCTTTGTAAAATCACCTTGCTTGGCGTACAATATTTGGTATGTGATATCTACGTGGATTATTTGTGAAGTTAAACTCTTGTGAGCAGTATGTGTTTACTTATGCGAACTATTTGTGAATTCATGTGATTTATGTGCCTTGAATGTTGTTGGTTAAGTCTTCCGATAAGATAGTGCAAGTGGATGGAAATAAACCAAGTTGTGATTGTGAATGTGTTATGTGGTAAAAGATGTGGAACCAATGATGGAAAGGAATCGTAATCGATGCAATTGAAACAAATGTGGTAATATCATATGTGGCTGGTCGTGGGAAACTATCGTCGTGACCTAAATTGTAGATTGGGCTGTTGAATAAGAAGGAAATGGCATTGATGGTTATAGAAATGCTTTGTGAATTGTGCTGCTGTTCCTTGAGATTTGTTGCTGTTATTATTGGGATTTGTTGATGTTGTTCTTGAGACTTGTTGTTGTTATCCTTGTAAATTGTTATTGTTGTGGTATTGTTTGTGAATTGTGATTGCTCGGTGGGATCGGGTTGCGCGCCGCAACATGAAGTAATAAGGTGTGGGTTGTGGTGATAATGATGGCCGAGGTAATAAGGATGGACGAGGTAATTAGAGTGGGAAGTGATCGATATCACTATCGAAATGAAATATGAGAAAATTGTGAAATTAATGATGTGGAAATGATGATGGGGAAAAGGAGAGATTGTTAATTTGTTTGCCTTGATTGTTTCCTTGTGTGTATTTAATTGTTGATTCCTTTATTGTTTGTTACTTGTCTATGGTTTGAGGTTACTCAAAGCAAAGTTTGTTTATACATGCCAATACAATTCAAATGTACTGACGTCCCTTTTACTGGGGGTGCTACATTCGTGTTATGATTGTAGGTGGATCCGTAGCAGGTACTCCAGTCCACCGATCGTAGCTCCCCTTCGTCGTCCATCAGCTGTTTTGGTGAGCCCCTTTCCTCCCGGGGCCCTGCGTGGCTTAGGCCACTTTGATTCCAGAGTTTTATTTTGGTTTTCGTGTAAGGTATAGCCGGAGCCTTGTTACCGGCAAATACTGTATTATCCTGTTGTAGCTTTAGAGGCTCCGTAGACAGTAGATGTGGGTTATGAACTTATGTAAATCCATGTTTCACATGTTGGGCAGTGAATTGGTAATTTCATTAATTACTATGTACGTATGTATGCTTTGTAAAAAGGTGTTCTTAATTATATATATGGCTAATTCTTGGAATATTGAGTAATGAAAACATGCGGTAACACGTGCGTTAGGAAAGGCACCCAGGTCCGCTTGACTGGGGCTACCCGGTCGGGCACCGGTCATGTACCGTGGTTTGGGGCGTGAGAAGTTGGTATCAGAGCCTAAGGTTTAAAGGAGTCCTAGGATGTCTCGGAGCCGTGTCTAGTAGAGCCCTACTTATCGGTATGAAGTCGACCACATCTATAAGTGGGGGGCTGCATGGACATTTAGGAAATTTCCCACTTCTTTGTTATTCTGTATCGTGCAGTGAAGTGAAATGTGAAAGTATCTATGTCTAACTCGTGCTTTGTTCCAAATTTTTCAGTAATGGCACCTATGAAGAGAGCTAGACTCGGCCTTGGGGCCAATGCCACCCCGAGTGAGGCTATGAATCATGCGCCTGATGTCGTGGGTGAGAGTGACTCCCCGGTCTTGAATCTACCCGGCCCGTCTGTCCCCGACCAGAGTGTTTCCTGCAGCGGCAGAGGGTGCCACCATCCCTCCCGCCGATATTTCTGATTCTGATACCGTTCTAACTCCTGGTCCCGAGGCTTCTGACGTGGACCTTAGAGGAGCCATTCGTATCTCAGGATGCCCCTACATCCTCCAGTGGACAGGGAGATTCCGCCAGTTCCAGAGTCAACCAGTTTTTGCGGCTGGCTCCTCCAGAGTTCTCAGGCACAGACCCAGAGGCCGATCCGCAGGAATTCCTTGATGAAATGTATAAGACCCTCCGAGTGATGAAGGCTTCAGAGACAGAGGGAGTTGAGTTGGCATCATATAGGTTGAGGGGAGCAGCGTATTCATGGTTCGAGATGTGGGAGGACTCCCGTGGAGGGGAAGACCCCGGCCAGATGGGATGAGTTTGTAGATGCATTCATGGATCAATTATTGCCTGCTGAGACAATAGCAGCCCGTGCCACTGAGTTTGAGGCCCTCAAGAAGGGCAGTATGAGTCTTTGGGAGTACCACATGGAGTTCGTGAGATTGTCCAAGTAGCTCCTCAGTTAGTGTCGACCATGGCCGCTCGAGTTCGGCGATTTTTTCAGGGCCTTAGTCCCTTGGTAGTGAATGAGGCTGCTACAGCGGCCTTACACTCGGATATGAATTATGGAAAGATTGTGGGATTCGCTCAGTCCACAGAGGCTAGGAAGTTGAAGATTCGGGCAGAAAGGGAGAGTAGCAGCAGGGCCCGATCAGTGGGTCACTCTGGGAGATCAGCTTAGGGGAGAGGGTCGTAAGGGCCGTCCCAGTCATATGCTCAGTCCTCAGCAAGCGCACCACCATCTCTGCATAGTTATCAGTAGAGAAGGCGCATGAGACCAGGTTCAGATAGTAGGAGACCTCATCAGTCCGGTCGTCCAAGAGGGAGATCACAACAGCAGGGGAGGGCTCCATGCCCCTAGTGTGGGAGATTTCATACAGAGACGTGCTACTTGGATATCCCAGTGTGGTTCAGCTGCGGGGTGAGGGGTCATAGACAGCGAGACTATCGTGTGGCCAGTCAGGGCATGGGCAGGGGATCTGCTCAGTCATCCGGTTCTTCAGTCGGCACATCATCTGTGTGTCCCCCAGCCCCAGCAGGACGTGGTACAGTTATGGGTGGAGCTCATGGTAGAGGTGACCCAGCCGGTTCTATGCTTTGAGTGGTCGCTAGAGTGCAGAGGCTTCTCCAGATGTGGTTACAGGTATCTTGTCTGTTCAGGCCATTGATTGTTATGCTCTTATTGATCTGGGGTCCTCTTTGTCTTATGTCACCCCATTCATTGCTTCAAGCTTTGGGATAGAACCCGAACAGCTTTACGAGTGGTTCTCGGTATCGACTCCGGTTGGTGATTCTATTACAGCCGTACGAGTTTATAAGAATTGTGTTGTCACGGTGGGTGGTCGTATTACCACGACCGATCTTATCGAGCTTGGAATGGTAGATTTTGATGTGATTATGGGAATGG
>NW_017695058.1:0-3744 GCF_001879085.1 Nicotiana attenuata
ACCGTGACTAGAACCACGGGGATCCGAGGGTGCCTAACACCTTCCATCGGGTCAACAGAATTCCTTACTTAGAATTTCTGGTTCGCAAACTCCATTTGGGAAGTCGAAATTTTCCTCGATTTGGGATTCAAAATAAATCGGTGACATGGGACACCAAAAGCCAAACCTATCCCAAGTGGCGACTCTGAAATAAATAAATAATCCCATTTCGAATAATGTCACTTAAATGGAAAAACTGCCTCATACATTATCCTTCGGGGTAGGTGTGTAAAAAGGAGGTGTGACAGCTCTAGCGACTCTGTTAGGGACACGAACCCAGAATTTCGATTCAGGGTTCAAGAATTCGAGCTTAGTATAATTGTTATATTTGGCTTTATTTGATTTTTCTACATGTTCCATGCTACATGTGCTAAATGTTTTACCGCTTTGATATTTGTTGAAACTGTATATATAAACTGTCGCGAATCCCTTCCTCTCTCTGAGTCTTCTACATTATGGAGAAGGGTGCACTTCGTGTAGCTTCTCTTCTGTTTAGAGTCTTTCCCAATTTAACGAGGTTTGGATAAGTTGTTAAGCCGGCGGAGCTTCTATATCCCCGGTACGCTGCCTCCCCCTCGGCTCGAGTTGTCCGCTCGGGTAAGCCAGGTCTAGACCAATAAACCTAGGGTTTAAACCTAGAAGAACAAAAACTCATGCCGGATCCCTAGTAGGACGTTTGTTTGCATCATGTGCATTTGACTTAGGGGACTCAACACAGGGGTTGGGTCCGTCTAGGACAGGTGACCTGAAATGAATCGACCATCCTGATGCATCTTACGTGCTACTTGCGCATCTATTTGCTCGGCTTTGCATGTTGACCGGCTTGTCTAAATGAGTGAATTATGAAAAATAAGCAGTGTTAGGACTAAGTAAGGGTGACCATTTATTTTGAATAAAAAACCCAATGCCCAAATAGTACCGAAATGCTGCCGGATTTATGAAAAATGAAAAAAAAAAGAGAAAAAGAGACAAATATTTGAAAAATAGGAAGAAAATTGTTGTTCAAAAATACATTTGTTGATTTTGGCAAATCTGCCCGAACTACGCTGGTTTGATTCTCACCGGATGTGAGATACGTAGGCAACCCTCATCGGGTCCAACCACCCTTTTTGCAAAAATAGCCAAAAAATGTCAAAATTTTAATTTTTGTCATGAATAAGTCGGGTGATGCCATTCTTGTCTAAAATAAGCCGAATGTCCCTAAAAGGACGCCGGAAGGCCGTTTTTGCAAGAACAGCCACCCTGAGTCATTTTTAAATGGTTTGCGGGCACAGCCTTAAAATCTTCCTCCCAGAAGTGCTGAAAGGCCGTATTTGCAAATCTAAGTCCTGTTTTCTAAATAAAGAATTTTTGCACAAATAGCCATTTTTCAAATAAATCATTAAAGTCCCCTAAATAAATGTGCAGGATGAATTCAAGTAACATCGAAACCTTCTCAGTCCTGAGCGAGATCCCTTTGAAACTCCATATGTGGTGGCATGATTTGGGAAAAGGAAGCAAAGATACCGTGGTCAAAAGTTTGGGCGGTCTCGTAGATTTATTGAACATCAAACCAAGGAAGGATATCATTGAGGCACTAATACCATTTTGGGACCCGACCCGTAATGTATTCCGATTTTCAGATTTCGAACTCACACCTACATTAGAAGAGATTGCGGGATACGCAGGTCTTAACGGGAACCTCCGAGGTAGATACCCATTGGCCCCACGACCGGTAACCCTTCATAGGTTCTTGGATTTGTTGAACATCAGCCGGGATATTCAAGACCCGCACCTGGCAGAAGGGTGTTGTACATTGTATTTCTTATATCACCGGTACGGTAACCCAAAAGGTTTTGAAGAGCCCAACACCGGATTGACACATGCCGGAAATAAAGACAAATGGGAAGCCCGACGGGGATTAGCCTTCATGGTAGCCTTTTTGGGAGTGGTGATTTGTCCAAGAAAAGATGGTCACATAGACCTCGGCCTAGTAGGGATGTTAGATGTTGCCATGAAAAAATCTACTAGCACAGTGGTTGATAACACAAAGGTTGGGAGATCCAAGAACTTGAAGAAAATAAGTTGATGAAATGCGGAAGTAGAAAAGAAATGCAAGCGGAGCAAGAAAAATAAACTAGATATGTTGAAATTCAAGGAAAGGTCCAAGAACCCCGAGATTATGTTAATCTAGATTTTGACAAGATCCTAATGACAACAAGTTGGTTATGAAACCAATTGCCTTCACTAGAGATAAGCTAATCAAGAACTAGATTCGGATCTTGACTTCTAGTTTGAATAACTTACGACAACAACTAGTAAAAGAAACTAGTCGCCTTCGAAGAATATCAAAAGAAACCAAAGATATCACAAGAAAGAAAATTATCTTACTACCTTAAGCTATGAACTAGTTAGGGTTGCAAGATAAATCTTCAAAGTAAAGTTCACAAAGGTTCAAAAGAACTCACAATAATAATATTAATCTTCAATGTCCCTACAATGGAAGACAAGCCCCCTTTATATAGTAGTAAAGAAGGAGCTAGTCAAAACTTCAATAAATGAGAATTATATTCCCTAGAAGCATAGAAGACTACCCACACTAAGACCAATGTATTCAACATACACATAGACCAATGCAAGTCAACATAGATTAAAACAACTATTAAATATATATTCTAGAAACTATTTTTGGGCTTATTTGGGCTACTGAAAATTCCTCTCTTTTGGGGCATATTTGGGCCTCATTCCATCTCCTCCTGGACTTTAATTTGGGCCTCAAAATAGTTGTAAGACTTGACCCAAAGATCCTCCTTGTGCTGGAGCTCTTCTTCTATTATAAGACACTTTTTAATTGCCAATTGAAGCCCATTAAGCTTGTCTTGAAATTTCTTTGTTTGAGACCTTGTCATGGGCCTTCTTGGAGCTTCCAGAGCTTCATCCTTCTCCTTTAATGATGTTGAGCTGCCATGAATGCTATCATTCCCCTCTTCTTAAAGAGAATTCGCCCTCGAATTCGAGCCTGCATCAAACAAGGAAAGATCAGAAACATTGAAGGTAGCACTAACTTGATATTCACTAGGAAGGTCAAGTTTGTAAGCATTGTCTCTAATCCTTTCAACGACTTCAAATGGCCCATCTCCTCTTGGATCTAATTTGGATCTTCGTTTGGTAGGAAATCTTTCCTTCCTAAAATGCACCCAAACTAAATCTCCAGGCTTAAAAATGACAGATTTTCGCCCCTTATTTCTTCTTAAGGCAGTTTGTTCATTCTTCCGTTCAATTGCAAGTCTTGTATGTTCATGAATCTTCTTCATCATTTCAGCCTTATTTCTACCATCAAGATTGACAATGTCATTAGTAGGCAAAGGTAACAAATCAAGGGGAGTGACGGGATTGAATCCATAAACAACTTCAAAAGGAGACTTACCAGTAGAAGAGTGGATAGTTCTATTATAGGCAAACTCTACCACGGGCAAATGTTCTTCCCAAGAAGTTAATTTTCCTTTTAAAACAACTCTCAACATATTCCCTAAGGTCCTATTAACTACTTCAGTTTGCCCATCAGTTTGTGGGTGACAAGATGTAGAAAATAGCAATTTAGTTCCCAACTTCACCCAAAGAACTCTCCAAAAGTGACTTAGAAATTTAGCATCCCTATCACTAACGATAGTTTTAGGTATGCCATGTAATTTAACCACTTCCTTCACAAATAAATCAGCTACATGT